>NC_060190.1:5991497-6256497 GCF_021184085.1 Oncorhynchus gorbuscha
TATTGGCTTCCACCACCAGTGGCTTTAAACCAGAGCATAAACCTCAGAACCGTTTCTCACTGTCAAATAGCATTTCCATGTACCGTTACAATAAATTGCAGAAAAAAGATTTCTGTGACTTTGATTTTCATCATTATTTGTAGTGATCGTGGCGCTTGCAGTAGTTTCTGTCCCAGATCCACGGGTCCAACTTTCTCAACTGCCTGATCCAAAATCATCAATCATGAACATAAAACTCAGTATAAAACTCTAAATCTCACCTTGTTGTTTCAGAGTCAGATAGTGGCTGTATGGGCTGTACTTCCCCTGGCTGTTCTGATACAGGCAGCAGTATAGAACCTCCCGGGCTGAATCCTCCCTCACTCTCACTGTGAACTGGGCCTCCTGTCTCTCACTGGAAAAAGTCATGGTGTCCACCAGCTTTTTAACCAGGTGGAGTCTGAACAGGGTCCCTCCAGGGCCCTCAGGGGCCCGACAGACCAGGACCACAGCCCCCAGGCTGGTGTTTTCTACAGAGGAGGCCTGGGTGAGGGAGGGTGTTGGGGGGGAGACTGGGAGGAGGTCTGAGGATACTGTAACTGGGGAGGAGCAGTCAAGTGTGAGGCCCAGTAATAGTAAACACTGCATTCCACTCAACAGATAGAGGACAGAGGAGGCTGCTGAGGGGAGAACGGATCATAATAATGTCCGGAACGGAGGAAATGGAATGGAACCAAACACCTGGAAACCATGTATTTAATGTATTTGATACCATTCGACTAATTCCTCTGCGGTCACTACCACGAACCCGTCCTCCCCAATTAAGGTGCCACCAACCTCCTGTGATCTAGGATCACATTACCCCATTTAAATAGACTACTTAAATGGTCCGGAAATAAAGATGACAGAACTGATGCCAAACATCAGTGAAATATCTCTGTAACTGAAATGGCTTAACTTCTTTACCCTGACATCTACTACATAAGTGTCGGTCGATTCATATTCAAAGTACTTACCCCAAAGTTGTAGATAACAGATGAGCAGAAGAAACATCCAAAGTGAGAGATGGTATCGACAGACAAGCATCTTTGGAGGAGCAAGCAGTCTCTCTTCTGTGTGGATGTGGAAGCATCTGCTCTAGGTGGAGGCAAACAGGATCTGCTGTGTGTGTGTGTGTGTGTGTGTGTGTGTGTGTGTGTGTGTGTGTGTGTGTGTGTGTGTGTGTGTGTGTGTGTGTGTGTGTGTGTGTGTGTGTGTGTGTGTGTGTGTGTGTGTGTGTGTGTGTGTGTGTGTGTGTGTGTGTGTGTGTGTGTGTGTGTGTGTGTGTGTGTGTGTGTGTGCGTGTGTGTGCGTGCGTGCGTGCGTGTGTGTGTTTGAAAAGTATGACAATGTCTTAAAATAGGACTGAGGGGAAGTACAACATACAGACACACTTCCTTTTAAGGGGTTTGTTAATGGGATGTGAGATCATATAATAATAAACCAAGACCACAGAATGTCCCTGGTCTGGATCCATGCATATTGTACACAGAGCCTGAGACATACACTGAGTGTACAAAACATTAAGAACACTTGCTCTTTCCATGACATAAACTGGCCAGGTGAATCAAGGTGAAAGCTATGATCCCTTATTGATGTCACTTGTTAAATACACTTCAATCAGTGTAGATAAAGGGGAGGAGACAGGTTAAAGGAGGATTTTTAAGCCTTGAGACAATTGAGACTTTGATTGTGTATGTGGGTCATTCAGATTGTGAATGGACAAGACAAAAGGTTTATGCGCCTTTGAACAGGGTATGGTAGTAAATGCCAGGTGCACCAGTTTGTGTCAAGAACTGCAACGCTGCTGGGTTTTTCACACTCAATAGTTTCGTCCAGTCAACTTGACAAAACTGTGGGAAGCATTGGAGTCAACATGGGCCAGCATCCCTGTGGAACGCTTTCAACACCTTGTGGAGTCCATACCCATGCTCTTTATGTAGTCATCACAAGTTCATTAATCATATGGGTAAGTAGGCAACATTCACAGAGCAGACACAATGAAGTAGTGTAATGCATCTGGAGACGCCTTAAAGTACAACACTGACATCTAGTGGATGGGAAGTTGCACTGCCGTCCTGCCATAGATCATATGGAACTTTTATGGACAAGAACTGGGACAGTTCTGAAGCATAATAAAAACAAACTTGAACGCTATTTAAAGTCAAATCAATTGTGCTTTTAACATCATATTTCAATGGAATTCATTTATTTAGTCATATTTAATGTATTACTTTGACATTTATTAAACAAAGGGATATATCTATTAGCTCTGGTCCATGGCAAGAGTGTGGGTTCCTCTACTAACCTCTACTAGTGAAGGACTGCGCCCTGGACCAGAGCTAGATATTGACTTCAAAGTGGTGATAGTGCATTTGCTGCGTAACCACGCACAATAATAGAGGTGTCCACATTGGAGATGTCATAATACCCATACAACCTAGCGGTCAAACAGGGGATTAGGGGATTTTAGAAACACTTCAAATAAGTGGAGAACTTAAAATATGCAGAAAAAATTGAGGACTCCAAATATGATGAACACGTATTGATGCACTGCTCACTAATGTCCAGTCCCTCGTTCACAAAGTCGATGAAATCAGGGCAAGAGTTGCTTTCCAAAGAGATACCCGGGATTGTAACACACTCTGTTTCACGGAAACATGGCGAGCTTGGGACATGCTGTCGGAGTCAGTACAGCCAACGGGACTTTCAGCATCGCGGCGACAGGAATAAACATCTCTATGGTAAGAAGAAGGTATGGTTGGAAGCTTCATAACAACTCATGGTGTAATTGTAACAACATACAGGAACTCAAGTCCTTTTGTTCACCTGACCTAGAATTCCCCACAATCAAATGCCGATCGTATTATCTTCCGAGAGAACTCCCCTCGGTTATTGTCACAGCCGTGTATATCCCATCGCAATCAGATACCAAGACGGCCATTAAGGAACTTCATGGACTTTATGCAAACTGGAAACCATATATCCTGAGGCTGCATTTATTGTAGCTGGGGATTTTAACAAAGCTGATTTGAGAACAAGGCTACCTATATTCTATCAGCATATCGATTGCAGTACACGAGCGAGGAACATGCTCGACTATTGCTACTCTAACTTCTGCGATGCATACAAGGCCCTCCACCGCCCTCCTTTTGGCAAATCTGACCATGACTCCATGTTGTTGCTCCCCTCCTATAGGCAGAAACTAAAACAGGAAGTGCCGTGCGTAGGTCTATCCAATGCTGGTCTGACCAATCGGATTCCAAGCTTCAAGATTCCTTCGATCACGTGGACTGGGACATGTTCTGGGTAGCCCAGAGAACAACATTGACGTATACGCTGACTCGGTGAGCGAGTTTATAAGGAACTGTATAGGAGATGTTGTACCCACTGGGACTATTAAAACCTTCCCTAACCAGAAACTGTGGATTGATGGCAGCATTTAAGCAAAACTGAAAGCATGTACCACCACATTTAACCATAGCAAGGTGGCTGGGAATATGGTTGTATATTCCCTCCATAAGTCAATCAGGCAAAACGTCTGTACAGAGACAAAGTGGAGTTGCAATTCAACGTCTCAGACACGAGACGTATGTAGCGGGGTCTACTGACATTTACGGATTACAAAAATAAAAACTAGCCCCGTCGCGGACATTGACGTCTTGCTTCCAGACAAATTAAACAATTTCTTTGCGCGCTTTGAGGACAATACAGTGCCACTGACGCGGCCCACTACCAAAGACTGTGGCCTTTCCTTCTCCATGGCCGACATGAGTAAACCATTTAAACATGTTAACCCTCGCAAGGCTGCCGGACCAGACGACATCCCTAGCCACATTCTCAGAGCATGCGCAGACCAGCTGGCTGGTGTGTTTACGGACATATTCAATCAATCCCTATCCCAGTCTGCTGTCCCCACATGCTTCAAGATGGCCACCATAGTTCCTGTTCCCAAGAAAACCAAGGTAACTGAACTAAATGACTATCGCCACGTAGCACTCACTTCTGTCATCATGAAGTGCTTTGAGAGACTAGTCAAGGATCATATCACCTCCACTCTACATGTCACCCTAGACCCACTTCAATTTGCTTACAGCTCCAATAGGTCCACAGACGATGCAATCGCCATCACACTGCACACTGCCCTATCCCATCTGGACAAGAGGAATGACTATGCAAGAATACTGTTCATTGACTACATCTCATCACTCAACACCATAGTACCCTCCAAACTCATCATTAAGCTTTAGTCCCTGGGTCCCTGGATTTATATAGCCCTTCGTACATCAGCTGATATCTCAAAGTGCTGTATAGAAACCCAGCCTAAAACCCCAAACAGCAAGCAATGCAGGTGTAGAAGCACGGTGGCTAGGAAAAACTCTGTAGAAAGGCCAAAACCTAGGAAGAAACCTAGAGAGGAACCAGGCTATGTGGGGTGGCTAGTCCTCTTCTGGCTGTGTCGGGTGGAGATTATAACAGAACATGGCCAAGATGTTCAAATGTTCATAAATGACCAGCATGGTCGAATAATAGTAAGGCAGAACAGTTGAAACTGGAGCAGCAACATGGCCTGGTGGACTGGGGACAGCAAGGAGTCATCATGTCAGGTAGTCCTGGGGCACGGTCCTAGGGCTCAGGTCCTCCGGGAGAGAAAAAAAAGAGAGAATTAGAGAGTTAGAGAGAGCATTTGTGGGGTGGCCAGTCCTCTTCTGGCTGTGCCGGGTGGAGATTATAACAGAACATGGCCAAGATGTTCAAATGTTCATAAATAACCAGCATGGTCAAATAATAGTAAGGCAGAACAGTTGAAACTGGAGCAGCAGCATGGCCAGGTGGACTGGGGACAGCAAGGAGTCATCATGTCAGGTAGTCCTGGGACATGGTCCTAGGGCTCAGGTCAGTTGAAACTGAAGCTGCAGCATGGCCAGGTGGACTGGGGACAGCAAGGAGTCATCATGTCAGGTAGTCCTGGGGCATGGTCCTAGGGCTCAGGTACTCCGAGAGAGAGAAAGAAAGAGAGAAGGAGAGAATTAGAGAACGCACACTTAGATTCACACAGGACACCAAATAGGACAGGAGAAGTACTCCAGATATAACAAACTGACCCTAGCCCCCCGACACATAAACTACTGCAGCATAAATACAGGAGGCTGAGACAGGAGGGATCAGGAGACACTGTGGCTCCATCCGAGGACACCCCCGGACAGGGCCAAACAGGAAGGATATAACCCCACCCACTTTGCCAGAGCACTAGAGGGATATCTTCAACCACCAACTTACCATCCTGAGACAAGGCTGAGTATAGCCCACAAAGATCTCCGCCACGGCACAACCCAAGGGGGGGGGGTGCCAACCCAGACAGGACAACCACAACAGTGAATCAACCCACTCAGGTGACGCACCCCCTCCAGGGACGGCATGAGAGAGCCCCAGTAAGTCAGTGACTCAGCCCCTGTAATAGGGTTAGAGGCAGAGAATCCCAGTGGAAAGAGGGGAACCGGCCAGGCAGAGACAGCAAGGGCGGTTCGTTGCTCCAGAGCCTTTCCGTTCACCTTCCCACTCCTGGGCCAGACTACACTCAATCATATGACCCACTGAAGAGATCAGTCTTCAGTAAAGACTTAACGGTTGAGACCGAGTTTGCGTCTCTGACATGGGTAGGCAGACCGTTCCATAAAAATGGAGCTCTATAGGAGAAAGCCTTGCCTCCAGCTGTTTGCTTAGAAATTCTAGGGACAATTAGGAGGCCTGCGTCTTGTGACCGTAGCGTACGTGTAGGTATGTACGGCAGGACCAAATCAGAGAGATAGGTAGGAGCAAGCCCATGTAATGCTTTGTAGGTTAGCAGTAAAACCTTGAAATCAGCCCTTGCTTTGACAGGAAGCCAGTGTAGAGAGGCTAGCACTGGAGTAATATGATCAAATTTTTTGGTTCTAGTCAGGATTCTAGCAGCCATATTTAGCACTAACTGAAGTTTATTCAGTGCTTTATCCGGGTAGCCGGAAAGTAGAGCATTGCAGTAGTCTAACCTAGAAGTGACAAAAGCATGGATTAATTTTTCTGCATCATTTTTGGACAGAAAGTTTCTGATTTTTGCAATGTTACGTAGATGTAAAAAAGCTGTCCTTGAAATGGTCTTGATATGTTCTTCAAAAGAGAGATCAGGGTCCAGAGTAACGCCGAGGTCCTTCACAGTTTTATTTGAGACGACTGTAAAACCATTAAGATTAATTGTCAGATTCAACAGAAGATATCTTTGTTTCTTGGGACCTAGAACAAGCATCTCTGTTTTGTCTGAGTTTAATAGTAGAACGTTTGCAGCCATCCACTTCCTTATGTCTGAAACACATGCTTCTAGCGAGGGCAATTTTGGGGCTTCACCATGTTTCATTGAAATGTACAGCTGTGTGTCATCCGCATAGCAGTGAAAGTTAACATTATGTTTTCGAATAACATCCCCAAGAGGTAAAATATATAGTGAAAACAATAGTGGTCCTAAAACAGAACCTTGAGGAACACCGAAATTTACATTTGATTTGTCAGAGGACAAACCATTCACAGAGACAAACTGATATCTTTCCGACAGATAAGATCTAAACCAGGCCAGAACATGTCCGTGTTGACCAATTTGGGTTTCCAATCTCTCCAAAAGAATGTGGTGATCGATGGTATCAAAAGCAGCACTAAGGTCTAGGAGCACGATCATCAAGTTTTCAGATGACACAACGGTGGTAGGCTTGATTAACAACACCGACGAGACAGCCTACAGGGTGGAGGTGAGGGCCCTTGGAGTGTGGTGTCAGGAAAATAACCTCTCACTCAATGTCAGCAAAACAAAAGAGATGATCGTGGACTTCAGGAAGCAGCAGAGGGAGAACCCCCCCATCCACATCGACGGGACAGCAATGGAGAAGGTGGAACGTTTTAAGTTCCTCGGTGTACATATTACTGACAAACTGAAATGGTGTGGTGAAGAAGGTGCAACAGCATCTCTTCAACCTCAGGAGGCTGAATTTTTTTTTGCTTGTCACCGAAAACCCTTACTAACTTTTACAGGTGCACAATCGAGAGCATCCTGTTGGGCTGTATCACTGCCAACTGCAACTGCACCACCCACAACCACAGGGCTCTCCAGAGGGTGGTGCGGTCTGCACAACACATCAAGGGGCTAAACTACCTGCCTTCCAGGACACCTACAACCCTCGATGTCACAGGAAGGCAAAAAAGATCATCAAGGACAATAACCACCTGAGCCACTGCCTGTTCACCCCACTTCCATCCAGAAGGTGAGGTCAGTATAGGTGCATCAAAGCTGGGACAGAGAGATTGAAAAACAGCTTATATCTCAAGGACATCGTATTGTTAAACAGCCATCACTAGCACAGAGAGGCGGCTGCCTACCTACAGACTTGAAATCATTGGCCATTTTAATAAATGGAACACTAGTCACTTTAATAACGCCACTTAAAGAATGTTTACATATCTCGCATTATTTATCTCATATGTCCGCTCTACAGTGAGCTCTGTCTCGTCGAGGGGGAGAGCGGGAAGTCGGCTGTTTTATGGCGGTCGTCAAATACGCTGCCTCTATGCTCTGTAGTGTTCAAGTTTGGAATGTAAACTATGGAACACAGAGAGACACTGGACATCAAAAGTTTGAATAATTAAACAATATTTGTATTTTGAGAATGTGGGAATGGTCCGTGGGTAATTAAAGAACAATCCTGTCGAAGTTGTTTTATTTTGTGACATCAGAAAGCAGTAGGACAAGATAACGGTATCTCTGGAAGTGTACATTTCTCAGTTATTCGTTTTCTATCTGAATGTTGTATAAAATGAATGAATAAATATGAAACTATTTGTGAAAATATGTAATGTGATGCTAGTGTCATGTACTTCTAGAAGTAGTGGGTGGAGGGGTCAGGCGCAGAGAGCAGGGTAGTTGATATGTGGAATGTTTATTCCCAAAACCACAGTGTCGGTCAACGCCACACACACAGGCGCAATAAGGTTCGAGAACAAAATACTTCCACAGAAATCACACATATCAAATAACAGAAAACAAGCCCGCACAAAAGCCGGCGGGCCTACCGGGTTTAAATAGCCCAAAACCAAAACCTAAACAAGAAACAGGTGCAACTAATCAGACAAAACTAAATGAAACAGAAAAGGGGATCAGTGGCAGCTAGTAGGCCTGGCGACGACGACCACCGAGCGCCGCCCGAACAGGAAGAGGCACCATTTTCAGCGGGATTCGTGACAGTTAGCCTTCTAAATGAGAAAATTGTTCTTCATATAAAGGTTTTAACCAAGTCAGTGGCCACTCCCACGTGACCAGACATCACATTAGGCATCCTGGAACCGCCCCTTCTTCCACAGAGTATAAAACCCACCTCCGAAAAAAGTTACATTAGATCAGTAAACATGAAGCGGTGGCTACATGTTGAAATGGTTGGCAACTGTGCCAAAGGACAAGACCAGAGAACATGCAGATCATTCCCACGTTGAAATGGTGAAGAAATATACAAACGAAAGAACAATTATTCAGACAATGCTGTTTTAATACTTCAGTCTGGTAAACGCATCTGATCTAAGAACATTTCCGAATGGTAGTCTGAATTATCCATTCTAACAACATACGTCTTTGATCTCCATGACTATCCAGCAGACGGACCGGCAACCGCAGAGAGGGAATACAAAGGCAGACACTTGTAAATATGTAAATTGCAATTTATTTTTGAATAAATTCATGTTCATAGTATTAGCAATTTCTATGAGTGTAGTAATCCTCCATGAGTTTCCCGCTCTTGAGGGGTCCCCACCCCTTTCCTTTGTCTACCAAGCTGTCATATCGGTTTCCTCAGCTAGGGACTTTTTCTTTGTATCATGTTGTAACCAATGTGTGACTATTTGTGTGTGTGTTTATGTAATTCTGTGATTTATTTTAAGTTAGTTAGTAAATAAATAATTAAGCCAATTTGTATGTCGTCGATTCGTGATTCTATGCTATGGTTCGTGCAGATATCCAAGGGTTTGCGACGTTCAGTAATGAGACTGATGAGGTAGTATTCATGAATAAGCGACTGTTTTGATAAGATATGAAAATATCGGAAGAGTTATATTCAGGAAATTGAAACTCTATAAACAACATGTTCCCGTAGTGCCCCGACTTCCTAGTTAATTAAAGATACATGATTAGTTAAATCGTGTAATTAAATTACACATAGAGAATTGATTTGATATTATACAGTCTTCACATTTAATGATAGTCAACAACACGACACTGCTGATGCACAACCAAATTTTCGAAATTGCACCTTATGCACCTATTATTCTAACTCTCAACAGTAAGTTGAGACCCCAAATGTATGTAAATATACAGTACCACTCAAAGGTTTGGACACACCTACTCATTCAAGGGTTTTTCTTTACTATTACTATTTTCTACATTGTAGAATTTGAGTGAAGACATCAAAACTATGAAATAACACATATGGAATCATGTAGTAACCAAAAAAGTGATTCTTCAAAGTAGCCAATATTTGCCTTGATGACAACTTTGCACACTCTTGGCATTCTCTCAACCAGCTTCATGAGGTAGTCACCTGGAATGCTGAAACTGGCTCTCATGAGGACCACCACAGGAAAAGAAGACCCAGAGTTACCTCTGCTGCAAAGGATACATTCATTAGAGTTAACTGCACCTCTGATTGTAGCCCAAATAAATGCTTCACTGAGTTCCAGTAACATACACATCTCAGCTTTATCTTGGCCAGGTCGCAGTTGCAAATGAGAACCTGTTCTCAACTAGCCTACCTGGTTAAATAAAGGTGAAATAAAAAAAATAAAAAAACAGCAACCGTTCATAGGAGACTGCGTGAATCAGGCCTTCATGGTCGATTTGCTGCAAAGAAACCACTACTAAAGGACACCCATAATTAGAAGAGACTTGCTTGGGCCAAGAAATACGAGCAATGGACATTAGACCGGTGGAAATCTGTCCTTTGGTCTGATGAGTTCAAATTTGAGATTTTTGGTTCCAACCGCCATGTATTCGTGAGATGCTGAGTAGGTGAATGGATGATCTACACATCTGTGGTTCCCACCGTGAAGCATGGAGGAAGAGGTGTGATGGTGTGGGGGTGCTTTGCTGTTGACACTGTCAGTGATTTATTTAAATTCAAGGCACACAACCAGCATGGATACCACAGCATTCTGCAGCAATACGCCATCCCATTGGGTTTACGCTTAGTGAGACTATCATTTGTTTTTCAACAGGACAATGACTCAACACACACCTCACAGGCTGTGTAAGGGCTATTTGACCAAGAAGGAGGAGAGTGATGAAGTGCTGCATCAAATCAAATCAAATCAAATTTTATTTGTCACATACACATGGTTAGCAGATGTTAATGCGAGTGTAGCGAAATGCTTGTGCTTCTAGTTCCGACAATGCAGTGATAACCAACAAGTGATCTAACTAACAATTCCAAAACTACTGTCTTATACACAGTGTAATGGGTTAAGGAATATGTACATAAGGATATATGAATGAGTGATGGTACAGAGCAGCATACAGTAGATGGTATCGAGTACAGTATATACATATGAGATGAGTGTGTAGACAAAGTAAACAAGGTGGCATAGTTAAAGTGGCTAGTGATACATGTATTACATAAGGATGCAGTCGATGATGTAGAGTACAGTATATACATATGCATATGAGATGAATAATGTAGAGTAAGTAACATTATATAAGGTAGCATTGTTTAAAGTGGCTAGTGATATATTTACATCATTTCCCATCAATTCCCATTATTAAAGTGGCTGGAGTTGGGTCAGTGTCAATGACAGTGTGTTGGCAGCAGCCACTCAATGTTAGTGGTGGCTGTTTAACAGTCTGATGGCCTTGAGATAGAAGCTGTTTTTCAGTCTCTCGGTCCCAGCTTTGATGCACCTGTACTGACCTCGCCTTCTGGATGATAGCGGGGTGAACAGGCAGTGGTTTGGGTGGTTGATGTCCTTGATGATCTTTATGGCCTTCCTGTAACATCGGGTGGTGTAGGTGTCCTGGAGGGCAGGTAGTTTGCCCCCGGTGATGCGTTGTGCAGTCCTCACTACCCTCTGGAGAGCCTTACGGTTGAGGGCGGAGCAGTTTCCGTACCAGGCGGTGATACAGCCCGCCAGGATGCTCTCGATTGTGCATCTGTAGAAGTTTGTGAGTGCTTTTGGTGACAAGCCAATTTCTTCAGCCTCCTGAGGTTGAAGAGGCGCTGCTGCGCCTTCTTCACGACGCTGTCAGTGTGAGTGGACCAATTCAGTTTGTCTGTGATGTGTATGCCGAGGAACTTAAAACTAGCTACCCTCTCCACTACTGTTCCATCGATATGGATAGGGGGGTGTTCCCTCTGCTGTTTCCTGAAGTCCACAATCATCTCCTTAGTTTTGTTGACGTTGAGTGTGAGGTTATTTTCCTGACACCACACTCCGAGGGCCCTCACCTCTTCCATGTAGGCCGTCTCGTCGTTGTTGGTAATCAAGCCTACCACTGTTGTGTCGTCCGCAAACTTGATGATTGAGTTGGAGGCGTGCGTGGCCACGCAGTCGTGGGTGAACAGGGAGTACAGGAGAGGGCTCAGAACGCACCCTTGTGGGGCCCCGTGTTGAGGATCAGCGGGGAGGAGATGTTGTTGCCTACCCTCACCACCTGGGGGCGGCCCGTCAGGAAGTCCAGTACCCAGTTGCACAGGGCGGGGTCGAGACCCAGGGTCTCGAGCTTGATGACGAGCTTGGAGGGTACTATGGTGTTGAATGCCGAGCTGTAGTCGATGAACAGCATTCTCACATAGGTATTCCTCTTGTCCAGGTGGGTTAGGGCAGTGTGCAGTGTGGTTGAGATTGCATCGTCTGTGGACCTATTTGGGCGGTAAGCAAATTGGAGTGGGTCTAGGGTGTCAGGTAGGGTGGAAGTGATATGGTCCTTGACTAGTCTCTCAAAGCACTTCATGATGACGGAAGTGAGTGCTACGGGGCGGTAGTCGTTTAGCTCAGTTACGTTAGCTTTCTTGGGAACAGGAACAATGGTGGCCCTCTTGAAGCATGTGGGAACAGCAGACTGGTATAGGGATTGATTGAATATGTCCGTAAACACACCGGCCAGCTGGTCTGCGCATGCTCTGAGGGCGCGGCTGGGGATGCCGTCTGGGCCTGCAGCCTTGCGAGGGTTAACACGTTTAAATGTCTTACCTCGGCTGCAGTGAAGGAGAGACCGCATGTTTTCGTTGCAGGCCGTGTCAGTGGCACTGTATTGTCCTCAAAGCGGGCAAAAAAGTTATTTAGTCTGCCTGGGAGCAAGACATCCTGGTCCGTGACTGGGCTGGATTTCTTCTTGTAATCCGTGATTGACTGTAGACCCTGCCACATGCCTCTTGTTAATCCACGGTTTCCTCTTGTGTCTGAGCCATTGAATTGAGATTCCACTTTGTCTCTGTACTGACGCTTAGCTTGTTTAATAGCCTTGCGGAGGGAATAGCTGCATTGTTTATATTCGGACATGTTACCAGTCACCTTGCCCTGATTAAAAGCAGTGGTTCGCGCTTTCAGTTTCACGCGAATGCTGCCATCAATCCACGGTTTCTGGTTTGGGAATGTTTTTATCGTTGCTATGGGAACGACATCTTCGACGCACGTTCTAATGAACTCGCACACCGAGTCAGCGTATTCGTCAATATTTCCATGTGACGCAATACGAAACATATCCCAGTCCACGTGATGGAAGCAGTCTTGGAGTGTAGAGTCAGCTTGGTCTGACCAGCGTTGGACAGACCTCAGCGTGGGGGCCTCTTGTTTTAGCTTCTGCCTGTAGGCAGGGATCAGCAAAATGGAGTCGTGGTCAGCTTTCCCGAAAGGGGGGCGGGGCAGGGCCTTATATGCGTCGCGGAAGTTAGTAACATCAGATGACCTGGCCTATATAAATATATAAAATAAAAGGTATGATTTGTTTAACACTTTTTTGGTTACTACATGATTCCCTATGTGTTATTTCATAGTTTTGATGTCTTCACTGCTATTCTACAATGTAGAAAATAGTAAAAATAAAGAATAACTTTTGAATGTGTACTGTAGGTTTGTCCAAACTGTTGACGTGTACTGTAGATGTTTTTATTTTCTAACCCGTAAAACCTGATCAGAACCAGGACAATGTCCCCATGGAGAAAGAGCTGTTCTCTGAGCCCCTGCCAGAGTCATTGACCACAGCCTATTGTCTGCAGTTCGGCCCCAGTGTAAAATTCATGAGGATCTACAAGAGGGCGTTTGGCCAAGACCACCGAGTGGCCAAGCACAAGCTCCATTGGAGGTCAACAAAGCTCTTTGTGGACTTTGATGCCACCTATAACATTGAAAACATGAATGCCCTCAACAGCTACATGGAGGTATATTTGAACCTCTACCCGGAGGTGAAGCCTTGGGAGGAGGAAGATCTTCAAGAGGTGGAGCCTCTGGGGCAGGAGTCTCTGTAGGTGAAGGCTCTGGAGTTGGAGAAGGAGGTGGTGGAGAAGGTAGTGGAGACGGACATGGAGGTGGAGAAGGAGGTGAGGAAGGATGTGAAGGAGGTTGAGAAGTAGGTGAAGGTGGAGAAGGATGTGCAGGAGTTTGAGAAGTAGGTGGAGATGGAAAAGGATGTGGAGGAGGTTGAGAAGTAGGTGGAGAAGGACGTGGAGGTGGAGAAGGAGGTGAAGAAGGATGTGGAGGAGGTTGAGAAGTAGGTGGAGAAGGAGGTGTAGGTTGAGAAAGAGGTAGAGGGGAAAAGCACGTGGAGAAGGATGTGGAGGAGGTTGAGAAGCAGGTGGAGAAGGATGTGGAGGAGGTTGAGAAGCAGGTGGAGAAGGATGTGGAGGTGGTTGAGAAGCAGGTGGAGAAGGAGGTGGAGGTTGAGAAATAGATAGAGGTGGAGAAGCAGGTGGAGAAGGATGTGGAGGAGGTTGAGAAGCAGGTGGAGAAGGATGTGGAGGAGGTTGAGAAGCAGGTGGAGAAGGATGTGGAGGAGGTTGAGAAGCAGGTGGAGGTTGAGAAAGAGATAGAGGTGGAGAAGCAGGTAGAGAAGGACGTGGAGGTTGAGAAGCAGGTGGAGAAGGAGGTGGAGGTTGAGAAAGAGATAGTGGAGAAGCAGGTAGAGAAGGATGTGGAGGAGGTTGGGAAGTAGGTGGAGAAGGACGTGGAGGTTGAGAAGCAGGTGGTGAAGAAATAAGAACCACCTAGCTACAATTCTTAAAATATTCAATCCAAAAGTATCATTATCATCATTTACTATGGATGTCTGGTGTGTTCATAATAGATGTGTGTTTAGTTATTTTTAACACAGATCTTTTCTTTCTGTCTGTCTGTCTGTCCACCCGAAGACAAAAAGAAAACAAAGTGCATCAGGTTTCTCAGGTCCAGGACCAGCCCTTCCAACCTTCCCAAGGATGACAGAGCCCCACCTGAGCTGCCTGCATCTCTCACACACACAGAGCAAAACATTAGATATATTTGCATGAAGCAATACTTGCAATGAAAAAAAATTGAATTGCTTGGAAAATATGATGTAATGAATTTCCTCCTCTTCTTCCGAAGAGGAGAGGCGAAACGGATCAGAGGACCAATACGCGGCGTGGTAAGTGTCCATGGTTCTTTTTAATACGTTAAGGTACACATGAACAACTGACTACAAAAAACAATAAATGTGAAAACTCAAAACAGTCCTATCTGGTGCAATCACAGAGACAGAAACAATCACCCACAAACACACAGTGAAACCCAGGCTACCTAAGTATGATTCTCAATCAGAGACAACTAATGACACCTGCCTCTGATTGAGAACCATACTAGGCTGAAACATAGAAATACCCAAAACATAGAAAAACAAACATAGACTGCCCACCCAACTCACGCCCTGACCATACTAACTAAATACAAAACACAGGAAATAAAGGTCAGAACGTGACATATGAACATTGTGTCCTTGAGCTTTTTTACATGAATATAATCTGACTATTATTACAATTCATGTGTACCAATACAGTACATTGAACTTTATTGCACCAATGAATTCATTATAATGATGGTGCCATAATATAAACAGTATTTGTAAAAAAGTGTCTATAGGGCATTCATAACAAGCTTACATAAGGTCCTTTCTAACACAAGGTTTTTCCCAAGTAATACTCCTCTGTAGACGGAAAGTGAAAGATTGTTAAGAAAAGAGTGAGAGAGTCTTTATCTGTGTTATGGAGCAGTCAGCAGGGCCAGGCAGTAGTCAGCAGCACCATTATCTGTTGTCAAACAGGGGCCTCTCTGGCCCCCATGCACACTGATAAACACAGCCTCGCACATAATCACCTACTAGACACACAGGTCTTCTCAGAACCACATGTCCCAGAGGTGTGTGTGTGCTGCTCAATGTGTGTGTAGCAGTTTTAGTAGTGGGGGAGGGGAGTTTGAGTTGTTTCATGAAGCTGAATGAAGAGGCCAGTGTCAGTAGGATATTCTGCTTGCACTGTACGCCATAACATGTCAGTAGGATATTCTGCTTGCACTGTACGCCATAACATGTCAGTATGATATTCTGCTTGCACTGTACGCCATAACATGTCAGTATGATATTCTGCTTGCACTGTAATAACATGTCAGTATGATATTCTGCTTGCACTGTACGCCATAACATGTCAGTATGATATTCTGCTTGCACTGTACGCCATAACATGTCAGTATGATATTCTGCTTGCACTGTACGCCATAACATGTCAGTATGATATTCTGCTTGCACTGTACGCCATAACATGTCAGTATGATATTCTGCTTGCACTGTACGCCATAACATGTCAGTATGATATTCTGCTTGCACTGTACGCCATAACATGTCAGAGAAACAACAACTCCAATACACTTGAAATTACATTTTCAGTGGTTTTGTGCAAAACGAAGTCCATAACATTCATTAGCTAGAATTACATCTGTTTGTTGTTCTTTTTCAATTCTCTTTCTCTTTGGAGTTGTTTTGCTGGCCATAGAATTCTGCTCAGGATCAGAAAAACAGGGAGGGGTAGCGAGGGGGGAGATACAACTGTTCATTCACTCTTTCTCCTGGTTAAGAAGAGAGGACTGGAGTAGGAAATGGAGTTGGCATAGAACACACACACACTCGCGCACACACGCACACGCACACACACACACACACACACACACACACACACACACACACACACACACACACACACACACACACACACACACACACACACACACACACACACACACACACACACACACACACACACACACACACACACACACACACACACACACACACACACACACACACACACACACACACACACACACACACACACACTTATGTCCCACCCCCCAACGGTCATCGGAAGATACATGAACGGAGAAGATTTGAAGTCACGTTCACAACCGAGAGAGAAAGAGGGGGGGAAACGGTAGACGGGTAGAATGGAGAGAGGACAACTGTAAAAGAAAGTAGGCTACTTGGCAGATCAAACTGGACAACAGACAGGTGTAACTGTTTTCAGGATGACTGGTTACTTACAGTTTGCAAGAGTCTAACCATTGTGAGATGGTCATGTAAAAGAAAAGACAAACCTCGCATTGCTGTCACCACTGTAACCTGTGTGACGTCTAACTCGAACTGGTCAGATGGCTGGGACACAAGCTGCTGTGCTTCCATCCTTCAGCTCCTTCTCAAACTTTGTTCACTCTGAGGACAATATGAAGGTACGTATTCCACTTGTTACTTTTATTTGGTTTCTACATTTTGCTGAAACAATTAGAAGTGTTGTCACTTGTATATCTTTGTTTTAAGAGGGTGAGTCTTGGGGCTAACAGCAGAGTGTCTAAACGCCACCAACATTTCTTTGAACAAAATGTTTTGACTCGCAATGAAGAGGCCCTGTGAGCACAGCCTCATATCCCCAACACATTTAATACAATATGTGTATTTTGATTTAAGATCTGTCCAAATATCAAATGTATTTTATTTGGAAAGTTATTACAAAACTAGGATTTAATTATAAAATAGTTATTTTAATTTGTTAGTGGGTGTTGTTGCGTTATTTCCATATTTATGTGAAGTTAGTAAGTGAGGTTCGATATGAACTGATGTTTTTGTACTGTCGCACAAGGAGTGGAAATTTGAGGATGGCGCTCTCAGTCTGGACTCTCAAACCAAGAGGACGTCACCTGGCAACACCAGTGACCAGCAGCCAGTTCTTCCTCACCTGGACGATGAAAGTGAAACCTCATGGGACATGGAGTTCTTGTTGTCTGACTGGAGCAGCCCATCACCTGAGCTGAACCCCTCTCTGGACTACAACACTCAGCATCTTCTTCAACCGGACCAAACTGGACTCGACCATGATGGAGGAGGGGTGTTGACGGACCAAATAAGTCCAGACAGGCTTCATACGGGCAGCAGTAGCCTGATGGTTGAGCTGCTCACCCCCTTAGAGACCATTGGTTCAGGCATACCAGAACTTTACAACCAACAGGTTCGGTCATCATCATCATTATCATCATTCCCCATTCAACCAAACGTGGACCAGTATGGTTTCAACCCCGGAAGCAACCAGGAGGGACATGGCAGAGATAGAGCCACTGCTGTCCTCACTAAGTCCAAATCATGGGACTTTGGAATGGGACACTACTACCCCCAACAACACACTTCCATGGTGACGTTTCAAGATGGCAGATTCCTCCAAGCCCCTGTCTCCATGACAACCTCTATGACCTCTGAATTTCGAACCCACCACTACAGCTTCCTCCAAAACTACCCCCACCACCTGGGTCTATACCGCAGCCAGAGGGACTACAACCTCCATGGCCACCACCACCAACAAGCTTCCTCCAACCACTTCCCCTACTCCCAGCACCAGCAGCCCCACCTAGCTATCACCTCCTCAGGGGTTCCCCCTGGTGGCTTGGAGGGGAAGAACGGCCGCAGGACTGTGGCGAAGAAGAGAGCTGCTCTACACAGCTGTGAATACTCAGGTTGTAGTAAGACCTATACCAAGAGCTCCCACCTCAAGGCTCACCTCCGCACACACACAGGTAAGAATACATCAATTAGAATACGTTGCACAGGTAAGAAAACATCAATTAAAATACATTACACGGGTAAGAATGCATCAATTATAATACATTGCACAGATAAGAATACAAAGATTAGAATACATTACACAGGTGAGATTAGAACACATTACACAGATAAGAATACATAGATTAGAATACATTACACAGGTGAGATTAGAACACATTGCACAGATAAGAATACAGAGATTAGAATACATTACACAGGTGAGATTAGAACACATTACACAGATAAGAATACAGAGATTAGAATACATTACACAGGTGAGATTAGAATACATTACACAGGTAAGAATACAGAAATTAGAATACATTACACAGGTGAGATTAGAATACATTACACAGGTATGAATACAGAGATTAGAATACATTACACAGATAAGAATACAGAGATTAGAATACATTACGCAGATAAGAATACAGATATTAGAATACATTACACAGGTAAGAATACAGAGATTAGAACACATTACACAGGTAAAAATACAGAGATTAGAACACATTACACAGGTAAAAATACAGAGATTAGAATACATTACTCAGGTAAGAATACAGAGATTACATTACACAAGTAAGAATACAGAGATTAGAACACATTACACAGGTAAGAATACAGAGATTACATTACACAAGTAAGAATACAGAGATTAGAACACATTACTCAGGTAAGAATACAGAGATTACATTACACAAGTAAGAATACAGAGATTAGAACACATTACACAGGTAAGAATACAGAGATTAGAACACATTACACAAGTAAGAATACAGAGATTAGAACACATTACACAGGTAAGAATACAGATATAAGAATACATTACACATATATTGAGGCATTAATGCATATTCTAGGGATTAGAATACATTATGGATAATAGGCAGAACTGCATGATGGACAACTTCATATGGATGAATAATGATTCATGGTTTTTAGTAGTAATGGCTATTGAATAGAAAAAGTCTAAACGATCCTTGGGACGTCCCAACTCTGATGCCAACCCATTGAAGTTGAAATGTAAAACAGTTAAGGAAAGGGTTAGGTAAGGGTTAAGGTTGGGTTAAGGTTGGGTTAGGGTTAGGTAATGGTTAAGGTTGGGTTAGGGTTAGGTAAGGGTTAAGGTTGGGTTAGGTAAGGGTTAAGGTTGGGTTAGGGTTAGGTAATGGTTAAGGTTGGGTTAGGGTTAAGGTTGGGTTAGGGTTAGGTAAGGGTTAGGTAGGGGTAAGGTTGGGTTAGGGTTAGGTAAGGGTTAAGGTTGGGTTAGGGTTAAGGTTGGGTTAGGGTTAGGTAAGGGTTAGGTAGGGGTAAGGTTGGGTTAGGGTTAGGTAAGGGTTAAGGTTGGGTTAGGGTTAGGTAAGGGTTAAGGTTGGGTTAGGGTTAGGTAAGGGTTAAGGTTGGGTAAGGGTTAGGTAAGGGTTAAGGTTGGGTTAGGTAAGGGTTAAGGTTGGGTTAGGGTTAGGTAAGGGTTAAGGTTAGGTTAGGGTTAGGTAAGGGTTAAGGTTGGGTTAGGGTTAGGTAAGGGTTAAGGTTGGGTTAGGGTTAGGGTTAGGGTTAGGTAAGGGTTAAGGTTAGGTTAGGGTTAGGTAAGGGTTAAGGTTGGGTTAGGGTTAGTTTAAGGATAGGGGTTAGGGTTAGGGTTAGGTAAGGGTTAAGGTTGGGTTAGGGTTAGGTTAAGGATAGGGGTTAGGGTTAGGGTTAGGTAAGGGTTAAGGTTGGGTAAGGGTTAGGTTAAGGATAGGGGTTAGGGTTAGGGTTAGGTAAGGGTTAAGTTTGGGTTAGGGTTAGGTTAAGGATAGGGGTTAGGGTTAGGGTTAGGTAAGGGTTAAGGTTGGGTTAGGGTTAGGTTAAGGTTAGGGTTAGGTAAGGGTTAAGGTTGGGTTAGGGTTAGGGTTAGGATAGGGGTTAGGGTTAGGTAATGGTTAAGGTTGGGTTAGGGTTAGGTTAAGGATAGGGGTTAGGGTTAGGTAAGGGTTAAGGTTGGGTTAGGGTTAGGTTAAGGATAGGGGTTAGGGTTAGGGTTAGGTAAGGGTTAAGGTTGGGTTAGGGTTAGGTTAAGGATAGGAGTTAGGGTTAGGGTTAGGGTTAGGGTTAGGTAAGGGTTAAGGTTGGGTTAGGGTTAGGTTAAGGATAGGGGTTAGGGTTAGGGTTAGGTAAGGGTCAAGGTTGGGTTAGGGTTAGTTTAAGGATAGGGGTTAGGGTTAGGTAAGGGTTAAGGTTGGGTTAGGGTTAGGTTAAGGATAGGGGTTAGGGTTAGGTAAGGGTTAAGGTTGGGTTAGTGTTAGGTTAAGGACAGGGGTTAGGGTTAGGGTTAGGTAAGGGTTAAGGTTGGGTTAGGGTTAGGTTAAGGATAGGGGTTAGGGTTAGGTAAGGGTTAAGGTTGGGTTAGGGTTAGGTTAAGGATAGGGGTTAGGGTTAGGGTTACTTAAGGGTTAAGGTTGGGTTAGGGTTAGGTTAAGGATAGGGGTTAGGGTTAGGGTTAAGGTAATGGTTAAGGTTGGGTTAGGGTTAGGTTAAGGATAGGGGTTAGGGTTAGGTAAGGGTTAAGGTTGGGTTAGGGTTAGGTTAAGGATAGGGGTTAGGGTTAGGGTTACTTAAGGGTTAAGGTTGGGTTAGGGTTAGGTTAAGGATAGGGGTTAGGGTTAGGGTTAGGTAAGGGTTAAGGTTGGGTTAGGGTTAGGTTAAGGATAGGGGTTAGGGTTAGGGTTAGGTAAGGGTTAAGGTTGGGTTAGGGTTAGGTTAAGGATAGGGGTTAGGGTTAGGTAAGGGTTAAGGTTGGGTTAGGGTTAGGTTAAGGATAGGGGTTAGGGTTAGGGTTAGGTAAGGGTTAAGGTTGGGTTAGGGTTAGGTTAAGGATAGGGGTTAGGGTTAGGGTTAGGTAAGGGTTAAGGTTAGGTTAGCGTTAGGTTAAGGATAGGGGTTAGGGTTAGGGTTAGGTAAGGGTTAAGGTTGGGTTAGGGTTAGGTTAAGGATAGGGGTTAGGGTTAGGGTTAGGTAAGGGTTAAGGTTGGGTTAGGGTTAGGTTAAGGATAGGGGTTAGGGTTACGGTTACTTAAGGGTTAAGGTTGGGTTAGGGTTAGGTTAAGGATAGGGGTTAGGGTTAGGGTTAAGGTAAGGGTTAAGGTTGGGTTAGGGTTAGGTTAAGGATAGGGGTTAGGGTTAGGTAAGGGTTAAGGTTGGGTTAGGGTTAGGTTAAGGATAGGGGTTAGGGTTAGGGTTAGGTAAGGGTTAAGGTTGGGTTAGGGTTAGGTTAAGGATAGGGGTTAGGGTTAGGGTTAGGTAAGGGTTAAGGTTGGGTTAGGGTTAGGTTAAGGATAGGGGTTAGGGTTAGGGTTAGGTAAGGGTTAAGGTTGGGTTAGGGTTAGGGTTAGGGTTAGGGTTAGGGTTAGGGTTAGGGTTAGGTAAGGGTTAAGGTTAGGTTAGGGTTAGGGTTAGGGTTAGGTAAAGGTTAAGGTTAGGTTAGGGTTAGGTAAGGGTTAAGGTTGGGTTAGGGTTAGTTTAAGGATAGGGGTTAGGGTTAGGGTTAGGTAAGGGTTAAGGTTGGGTTAGGGTTAGGTTAAGGATAGGGGTTAGGTAAGGGTTAAGGTTGGGTTAGCGTTAGGTTAAGGATAGGGGTTAGGGTTAGGGTTAGGGTTAGGTAAAGGTTAAGGTTGGGTTAGGGTTAGGTTAAGGATAGGGGTTAGGGTTAGGTAAGGGTTAAGGTTGGGTTAGGGTTAGGTTAAGGATAGGGGTTAGGGTTACGGTTACTTAAGGGTTAAGGTTGGGTTAGGGTTAGGTTAAGGATAGGGGTTAGGGTTAGGGTTAAGGTAAGGGTTAAGGTTGGGTTAGGGTTAGGTTAAGGATAGGGGTTAGGGTTAGGTAAGGGTTAAGGTTGGGTTAGGGTTAGGTTAAGGATAGGGGTTAGGGTTAGGGTTAGGTAAGGGTTAAGGTTGGGTTAGGGTTAGGTTAAGGATAGGGGTTAGGGTTAGGGTTAGGTAAGGGTTAAGGTTGGGTTAGGGTTAGGTTAAGGATAGGGGTTAGGGTTAGGGTTAGGTAAGGGTTAAGGTTGGGTTAGGGTTAGGTTAAGGTTGGGTTAGGGTTAGGTTAAAGATAGGGGTTAGGGTTAGGTTAAGGATAGGGGTTAGGGTATGGACGTCCCAAGGATCTTTGATTACATTAACCCTATTGAACAGAATACAATTTACACTATGAATGATCAACACATTGTATCAACAATGTGCTTTTGTGTGCTATTGATTCCATAGGGGAGAAACCATACCACTGTACGTGGGAGGGCTGTGGGTGGAAGTTTGCCCGTTCGGACGAGTTGACCCGTCACTACCGTAAACACACGGGTCAGAAACCCTACGTGTGTCTGCAGTGTCAGAGAGCCTTCTCCCGCTCAGACCACCTGGCCCTGCACATGAAGAGACACACATGATGAGAGGAGTGAAGGATGGGTATGACTGGGGCCGTGTGAGATCATACACACTAATATGTGTGTACCTGTCTACACACACTCTCATTCTGGTTCTCATTCTCTCTCTCTCTCTCTCTCTCTCTCTCTCTCTCTCTCTCTCTCTCTCTCTCTCTCTCTCTCTCTCTCTCTCTCTCTCTCTCTCTCTCTCTCTCTCTCTCTCCATCTCCATCTCTCTTTCTCTCACTCGCACACTAATCTAATCAACACACACGCGGTGCACACGCAACTACTAGGTAGAGTAGGGTTATCATGGATGAAGAGGAGGCGTCACTACTCAAAGATATACAGTGGACACACACACGTTGTCCACACACTATAAACAGCTAAAGTAACGAAGAGTCTTACAGTTACAGACTGACTTAACACTAAAAATAAACATTTACATTTCAGTCATTTAGGAGACGCTCTTATCCAGAGCAACTTACAGTAAGAGTTAGGTGGGACAATCACATATCACAGTCATAGTAAGTTCTCTTTTTCTCAATAAAGTAGTTATCAGCAATGTCAGAGATAGAAAGGCGGGGGTGGAGTCAAGAGCAAGTTTTGGTTCAGGATTTTGGGATTTCTTTAATGTTTCTTTGAGGGGGGGGGCTCGAGGTGAGGAGGGGGATTATTTAAAATAGTCTTTGAAGTTTGAAGAGGTAGGGTTTCAGATGTTTTCTGAAGATGGTTCCACCATTGGGGTGTTAGGACAGAGAAGAGCTTTGACTGGGCTGAGGGGGTGCTGCCCTCCTGTAGGGGTGGGAGGGCCAAGAGACCAGAGGTGGCAGAACAGAGTACTCGGGTTGGGGTGTAGGGTTTGAGCATAGCCTGAAGGTAGGGAGGGGCAGTTCCTCTTGCTGGTCTTGTAATGGAGACATCCAGTGGAATGCAGTCTGAAAACTAGGTTAGAACATTAGCATCCAAAATGTACACAAAGTTCAAAGGTCAATACAGGCTGGGTCACAGGGGACTGTCATTCTGGCTGAAACATTGTATAAGGAACTTCATACAAATATGGGTTGTTTGCAAAATCCAACACTATATTTATGGATCTTAATATTTCCTGTAAATTATCTAAAGATTTTATTTTATTTTATTAAGGCTAAGATGTTTCTCGAATTAAGGTTAAGATTTGGTTAAGATATCAACTTTTCATGTGGTAAAAGTTACTAGTTTCTTAATTTCATGGAGACAGATCACGTCAACTGAACCACATTGAAAATACACCAAGCAGATCAATTTTGTATAATTTCCAATTGAATAAATGTATTTATTTGCAAGGCTTTTCATATTAATATAATTCATAACTTCATACTTTTTATATCACTTTGGTCATTGAGTGCTTTAAACTTTTCTCAGAAGTTTTATTTGTATCATTTGCTTATTTAAATTTCACTGGATTATTGAATTGTTTCTAATTTCTAAGTAAAATGTAAGTTAATTCAATAAATGTGTACACTTACGAGTGAAGCGCCAATGTATAATTTAACCACTAGATGTCTCTGTTCTATAGGGATATTATGAAGTGATACATTTTTTGGCTTTTTAGTCATTTGACAGACACTTATCCAGAGCAACTTAGTTCATGCGTTCATCTTAAACTAGGTAAGCCAACCACATATCACAGTCATAGTAAGTCAAACTGTTCCACAATATCAACAAAGTCAGTGATAGTAACAAAAGATAAATGCAAGTGTAAGCGCAAGAACGTATACACCGAGTGGACAAAACATTAGGAACACCTACCTAACGTTGAGTTGCACCCGCGTTTGCCCTCAGAACAGCCTCAATTCGTCGGGGCATGAACTCTACAAGGTGTTGAAAACGTTTCATAGTGACGCTGGCCCAAGTTGACTCCGATGCTTCCCACAGTTGTGTCCAGTTGGCTGGATGTCCGTTGTGTGTTGGACCATTCTTAACACACACACATCAAATATTTTTTTTAATGTTTTATTATTTTGTATTTTTTTTAACGAAATAGAGTTAAGAAAATATTTACTAAATTAACTAAAGTAAAAAATGTGATAAAAGTAACACAATAAAATAACAGGTTAGTCATGGTAATTTGTACATGTAGGTAGGGGTAAGTGAGTATGCATAGATAATAAACAGCCAGTAGCATCAGTGTAAAAACAAAAGGGGGGGGGGGCAATGTAAATAGTCCAGGTGGCCATTTGATCAAATGTTCAGCAAGTCTTATGACTTGGGGGTAAAGGATGTTGAGGAGCCTTTTGGACCTAGACTTGGCTCTCCGGTACCGCTTGCCGTGGGCTAGCAGAGAGAACAGGTCATGACTTTAGTGACTGGAGTCTTTGACAAGTTTATGGACCTTCCCCTGACACCGCCTGGTATAGAGGTCCTGGATGGCAGAAAGCTTGGCCCCTTTACGACTGTCTTGGTGTGTTTGGACTGTTGGTTTCTAAATATCAGAGTAAGAACTCAACGGACACTATGAAAGCTTAAACCAGGTTTATTCCCAGAGGATCGAACAGCTGGACAGAGAGAAGACATATTCACACAAGCACTGATATTTAACCCTTTCTCCTCTGCTGAGTCTCCTCCTACACATCTGAACAGCCAGTGCATCTCTGTTGCTAGTCAAAACCTTAGTGATATCTGTTCTTCCTCACTTCATCTGACCTGACCTCTGCCCCAAAGTGCTCACTCCTCCCCAACTCACAGCTGTCATATTGACTCGTACCAGACTGTGTCTCTTTTCCTCCCATAGGTGCCCTGATGGCTAACAATAACATATCCTGACATCATGTAAACGTTACACATTACCCCTCTCTCCCTCAGTGACATGAATAAGTATATTTTATATTCTCAGAACCCAACAGGACCATGATAGTTTGTTGGTGATGTGGACACCAAGGAACGTGAAACTCCAGACTCGCTCCACTACAGCCCCATCGATGTGAATGGGGGCGTGTTCGGCCCTCCTTTTCTTGTAGTCCACCATCAGCTCCTTTGTCTTTCTCACATTGAGGGAGAGGTTGTTGTCCTGGCACCACACTACAGGTCTCTGACCTCCTCCCTATAGGCTGTCTCATCGTTGTGGGTGATCAGGCCTACCACTGTTGTGTGGTCAGCAAACGTAATGATGGTGTTGGAATCGTGCTTGGCCACTCAGTCGTGAGTGAACTGGGAGTACAGGAGGGAACTAAGCACACACCCCTGAGGCCCCCCCGCGTTGAGGATCAGCGCGGAATATATGCTGTTCCCTACCCTTACCACCTGGGGGCGGCCCGTCAGGAAGGCCAGGATCCAGTTGCAGAGGGAGGTGTTTAGTCCCAGGGTCCTTAGCTTAGTGATGAGCTTTGTGGGCACTATGGTGTTGAACACTGAGCTGTAGTCAATGAACAGCATTCTCAAATACAGTTGAGTAGTCAATGAACAGCATTCTCAAATACAGTTGAAGTCAGAAGTTTACATACACCTTAGCCAAATACATTTAAACTCAGTTTCACAATTCCTGACATTTAATCCTAGTAAAAATTCCCTGTCTTGGTCAGTTAGGATCACCACTATATTTTAAGAATGTGAAATGTCAGAATAATAGTAGAGAGAATTATTTATTTAAGCTTTTATTTCTTTCATCACATTCCCAGTGGGTCAGACACTCAATTTGTATTTGGTAGCATTGCCTTTTAATTGTTTAACTTGGGTCAAACATTTTGGGTAGCCTTCCACAAGCTTCCCACAATAAGTTGGGAGGAATTTTGGCCCATTCCCCCTGACAGAGCTAGTGTAACTGAGTCAGGTTTGTAGGCCTCCTTGCTCACACACACTTTTTCAGTTCTATAGGCTAAGTCACCTCAGAATTCTCAGTGTTGAGTCAAGGAGACACGTTCCCTCAACATGGATGAGTTTGTGAAACATTTTGCCAGGTCTCACCAGAACCGCAGAATTATGCTGTTTTAAATCTACCTAGGATAGTTTGGCACATGTTGGACCCTCTGGTCATGATTAAAACCTGCACTGTGTACTAGCTAGTACACTGACATTCTAAAATGATCCATCCAAAGGGTATCATGTCACACAGATTTCATTTGGTCTTGATTAGGCGAATTGTCTTTGATATTAGTTAACATAATATATATGAGCATAAATATGATACTGTACGTTTGTAATATTGATGGACACCAAAATTATTTTTATTTTTCAACTCGTTTCTGCTTGATACCTGGTATGTCAAATTGCAGTGTGTTTTTTGTAAATGTACTATTTTAAATAAATAAACTATGTCATTTATGTAACACACAAATGCATCTTATCTCCTTGGTGCTTGAGCTTTGTTTTCTGAAACCATTTTGGATGTTCAACACTTATAGACTCTTATAGAGATTATATATTAATGACAACAGAGTGACCTTAAGTCTCTCCAAAATATGAATACTGTGTGTGTGTGTGTGTGTGTGTGTGTGTGTGTGTGCGTGTGTGTGTGTGTGTGTGTGTGTGTGTGTGTGTGTGTGTGTGTGTGTGTGTGTGTGTGTGTGTGTGTGTGTGTGTGTGTGTGTGTGTGTGTGTGTGTGTGTGTGTGTGTGTGTGTGTGTGTGTGTGTGTGTGTGTGTGTGTGTGAGAGAGAGAGAGAGAGAGAGAGAGAGAGAGAGAGAGAGAGAGAGAGAGAGAGAGAGAGAGAGAGAGAGAGAGAGAGAGAGAGAGAGAGAGGGGGAGAGAGAGAGATAAAAAGAAAGAAAGAAAGAAAGAAAGAAAAAGAAAGAAAGAAAGAAATTGAGCTGCAGTTCCAAGGTAGAGACACTGACTATTCATGTTAAAGAATTCTAGTGAAGTAACCCTTTAGGACTGTCACATTGAAGAACTCCAGGTTAAGTCAATTATCACTTCTACCTCTAATCAGCAATCATAGGATTCATTCATGCTCCTTAGATGCCAGGTTAGGGTTACACACTCATTTTCTGTCATGGTCTGTGGACCCCCTGACGTAGCCTTGGCCACCCACTTGCCACCCAAACTCTAGTTCCACCACTGCATATCAAGTACATCACTTCTTAGTTGGTTCGATTGGTTGTAGTTCAAGTATCTAAGTGGTAAAACAGAGGTGTAATGGTATGAAGCACAAAGACATGGCAGTAACGAACGTGGTGTAGCCTCCACTTCCTCTAGTGGAGAAGTTGATGTTCTTGGCCGAGCCGTGCCAGCCCACCACGACGGTCACCAGCACCGCCAGGTTCCTCTCTAGCCAGCCCACCACGACGGTCACCAGCACCGCCAGGTTCCTCTCTAGCCGGCCCACCACGACGGTCACCAGCACCGCCAGGTTCCTCTCTAGCCAGCCCACCACAACGGTCACCAGCACCGCCAGGTTCCTCTCTAGCCGGCCCACCACGACGGTCACCAGCACCGCCAGGTTCCTTTCTAGCCAGCCCACCACGACGGTCACCAGCACCGCCAGGTTCCTCTCTAGCCGGCCCACCACGACGGTCACCAGCACCGCCAAGTTCCTCTCTAGCCAGCCCACCACAACGGTCACCAGCACCGCCAGGTTCCTCTCTAGCCGGCCCACCACGACGGTCACCAGCACCGCCAGGTTCCTCTCTAGCCGGCCCACCACGACGGTCACCAGCACCGCCAGGTTCCTCTCTAGCCAGCCCACCACAACGGTCACCAGCACCGCCAGGTTCCTCTCTAGCCGGCCCACCACGACGGTCACCAGCACCGCCAGGTTCCTCTCTAGCCGGCCCACCACGACGGTCACCAGCACCGCCAGGTTCCTCTCTAGCCGGCCCACCATCTCCTTGCCGTATACTCGGTGGTCATCACAGCCACCGTATCAGCCGTACCTTCATGGGCCATTAGGACGGTGGCCTCCTGGGAGCTGTTGTTGTGGGCGAGCACAACGGGGGCATTGAATATCTTTTTCTTGAAGGTGCAGTTGCCACGCTGCAGCAGGGCCACCCAGTGTCCTGTCCGGGGGAAACCAGTAAGTGTGTGTAGGGGTCACAGCCCTGGCGTTCCACCACTCCATGATTCGGTGCAGGTGCCATCGCGATTCCTTTCCGCTCCAATTGTGGTGAATTGTAGCCATACAAGCCATCGTCCTTGGTTACAGTTTGAGTTGGATTGCCTTTGGAGTCAAGTACGGTGGCATTGACCGCAGCCCTAACATAGTCTCCCTTGCTGATGGGCAGAACTAGCACCAACAAGAGAATGGGGAGATGGCTGCATTGCATTGCTGCGGTCCACATCTGGGCATCTGCTGAATGTGATGGTGCCCATGGACTTGACTGTGTTTGCTGTTGGTCAGATGGTGTTATTCACAGAGCGGTTGTGTTCTGTTCTACTGGCAGGCAGGCAGGAGTGATGAGAGAGAGAGAGAGAGAGAGAGAGAGAGAGAGAGAGAGAGAGAGAGAGAGAGAGAGAGAGAGAGAGAGAGAGAGAGAGAGAGAGAGAGAGAGAGAGAGGATCTCTTTACATAACCCAGCCGTACTGTGGTGATTCACCCACATTATGTCAGATGGAGCTCATCGCTATGTTTGTTTATCTCTCTCTCACACTCAATCTCTTTTTCTCTCTTTCCCTCCGTCCATCTTTCTTTCTCTCACACGCCCACTCTCATTCGTACAGACTATGTTGTCTCTCACCGTCATAACAGACCACATTTGATTCCAAATCCACATGATAATGTGATCTAAAACTCACATCGGTCTGTTTGTTCACATACCACATCTCATCATATTCGGATCACAGTTTGAACACAAACTTTTGAACACATATTTTTTTATAAATAGTGTTTTTATTTATTTAAAAGGGTCAGTGAAATGACATCTAAGCTTCATCATAATGGGCACAGTGTGATATTGACAGAACATCAAGGGATAAGAAGGCCGATGTCTGTATTTGTACCTGTTTGTTACTGTAGGAGAGATGCGGACCGGAGCGTGTAGGCCTTAGTTAGAAGCAGGGTCAGGGGTGAAGCAGGGTCAAAGTTGATGCAGGGTCAGGTTATCTATTTCCATAGATTTATAGGTAGGCCTAAGTGGACTAATGTCAAAGCCAGATATCTACTCTTGTGCTACATTGGAAAAGCACACATACAGTAGGCAGTAGGTCTACATACAGTAGGCAGTAGGCCTACATACAGTAGGCAGTAGGCCTACATACAGTAGGCAGTAGGCCTACATACAGTAGGCAACATACAGTAGGCAGTAGGCCTACATACAGTAGGCCTAATACAAACATTTGCCCACTCAAAAAAGTCACCCACTCATGATCAATGATTACACTGGACGCACTGTCTCAAAGACATAAACTATTGGTATTTGCCAAATGGTGCAATGTTGACATAGCACCCAGGGATGAGAAGGCTGACCTCAGTATGTGTACCTGTTGGTTACTGTTGGTTACTGTAAGAGCCAGGGTTGGAGACAATTCAAATTGAAGTCATTTAATTCAGGAAATTGTTTGAATTTAAACTTCATAAATTAAACCATTTTTTAAATAAATAGCTTATCCTTTTCAGTTGTTTGACAAATCATTCAAAATAAATGTACTTTTTTCCATTATTGAATTTGAATTTCAGTTTACTTCCTGAATGTGCTCAACCCTGGTAGGGCCGATGCTAACCTAAGAGAGTGAAGCTGGGCCAGGGGGTGAGGCAAGATAAGAGTTGAGTTAGGGTGAGGCACAGACACAGACACAGACACAGACACAGACACAGACACAGACACAGACACAGACACAGACACAGACACAGACACAGACACAGACACAGACACAGACACAGACACAGACACAGACACAGACACAGACACAGACACAGACACAGACACAGACACAGACACAGACACAGACACAGACACAGACACAGACACAGACACAGACACAGACACAGACACAGACACAGACACAGACACAGACACAGACACAGACACAGGCACAGACACAGGCACAGACACAGGCACAGACACAGACACAGACACAGGCACAGGCACAGACACAGACACAGACACAGACACAGACACAGACACAGACACAGACACAGACACAGACACAGACACAGACACAGACACAGACACAGACACAGACACAGACACAGACACAGACACAGACACAGACACAGACACAGACACAGACACAGACACAGACACAGACACAGACACAGACACAGACACAGACACAGACACAGACACAGACACAGACACAGACACAGACACAGACACAGACACAGACACAGACACAGACACAGACACAGACACAGACACCCTGGCATGAGAACTGATGAAAGAGTTCCAAGTGTTCTGTTGGAACCCAAACCTTCCAAATGTTCTGAGGGATCTGTTGGAACCCAACCCACTACAGATGTGTTGTGCTGGGCAGAGAATAAATAATTCATCATCGTATTATCTCGTATTACGGCCCTGTCATTGATAGTCACGTAGTGTAAGACTCTCCGAGGGAAGGAGGGATGGAAGGAGAGAGGAGGAATGGAGGGAGGCAGAGAGGGATATAGGAGGTAGTTTGAGAACAGAGACTGTGTCATGGCCCATAATGCCACCTTTTCCCTACACCCTCCCTTCTCTCTTTTTCTCTCGTTATCTCTTAAACAAACAAAAAAAATAACCGAAAAAAGAGAAGAAAATCACAAATGCACACACACACACGTGCACACACACACACAAACCAACACGTGCCACGAGGGGTGATGTAAGGGAAGACTTGGAACTCAGTGTCCCAACAGACTCTATGCATACTGCCCCTCAAATGAATGAATACATGTATTCAACTCTCTTTCTCTGTCTTTCTCTCTCACTCTGCACAAAGAATCTGCAGAAAGGGGAAAACAAGTGACAATTCTCCCTGGTGTTCTTGGAGAATCATCCTACCCCTAACCCCAGCCATTTCGTTAACCCTAACCCTAACCCTAACCCTAGCCTCAGCGCTAACCCTAACCCTAGCCTCAGCGCTAACCCTAACCCTAGCCTCAGCGCTAACCCTAACCCTAGCCTCAGCGCTAACCCTAACCCTAGCCATTTCCCTAACCCTAACCCTAGCCTCAGCGCTAACCCTAACCCTAGCCTCAGCGCTAACCCTAACCCTAACCCTAACCCCAGCCATTTCCCTAACCCTAACCCTAGCCTCAGCGCTAACCCTAACCCTAACCCCAGCCATTTCCCTAACCCTAACCCTAGCCTCAGCCCTAACCCTAACCCTCAACCCTTACCCTTCCTGTCAAACGTATTCCTTTTCCTGTTTTCCTTCCTCAAACAGAACACAGTACATTAACACGAGTTAGGTAACTAAATGAATGAAACATGTTTTCAAATCAAATCAAATGTTATTGGTCACATATACATATTAGGAGATGTTATTGGTCACATATACATATTAGGAGATGTTATTGGTCACATATACATATTAGGAGATGTTATTGGTCACATATACATATTAGGAGATGTTATTGGTCACATATACATATTAGGAGATGTTATTGGTCACATATACATATTAGGAGATGTTATTGGTCACATATACATATTAGGAGATGTTATTGGTCACATATACATATTAGGAGATGTTATTAGTCACATATACATATTAGGAGATGTTATTGCAGGTGAAGTGAAATCCTTGCCACAGCAAAATGCTTCCCGTTACCCATTGGAACATGATGTACCTCATGTCACATACAGTACATCACCTACTGCTACACTTCCTGGAAACGCTACACTTCCCTCGCTGAGCACGTAGTTAGAGACACACTAAAACCTTCTTTTTTTAACGCAATATCAAATAATTTCTGGGTGACAATGAAGTACCTTACTGTGAATGTTTTTAATAAAACATAAAAAAGAAACAAAAATAGCTTCTTAGTAAAAAGCAATTTCTCAAGCAAGAATTTAGCTTGGACTGTCTGAGAGTGGTCTGAGTGAGGGGCCTAATTGGAGGAGCCTAGTGGTAGAGGATATGCAACCTGACACCAGCTGTTATTGGCAGAGAGGAGGGCAAACTTTCTTTGTTATTGGTCTATTAACTTACACCGCCTGGTGATGTAACCAAAACCCCACCCAGGCAAAACAAGCTGACTTTTCAAACAGCTAAACGGGCAATATCATTCATTTCACAATTTCACAGTATTATACCAACCTCATAGTGGGGAAATATTTATAAAACACCGGCAAATCAACATTTTCACTGAACTGGCCCTTTAATTGCATCCAAACAGCACCAACAATGGGAGACTGAGTTGCCTAAAAGCTCACTTATCAAATACGTATCCTTTATATAGTTTTACTCTGGGTTCTAAGTACTTCCAAAGCCTGTAAGTATCAAGGGGCATTATAAGAGCATCTATGGTACTACTTTCTCGCAAGTGTCCACTGTCCTGCCCTACAGAGGCTAGTTGCCAGGCAACCCCAGTCTGTAAGAGGATCAGTACTAAGGAAGTGACGGGGAAGTTGTTTACTAGTTGTCCTAGTGTGACCTGACCCAGATCATTGGAGAGTTGCTGGACGGGTATGGCAGAGCTTAGAAACAATAACAACAACTGTTTGAATGCAGGATAAGGGACAGGCATAGCTTTCTCTTTGGGGTTTTAGGCTGAGTATCTGTACACTGCTGACGTAAAAACTGCTGACGTAAAAACTGCTGACTTAAAAAGGGCTTTACAAAATACATTTCATTGATTGACTGAAAGGAAAATAGATTTTTGGGTAAAACATTTTTACACTAGATCCTATCATCAAATAGAGATATACTGTGTGTGCATCAAATCATATTTTTTTTTGTGAAATATCACTCTTTCAATACTAGCAGTTCCTGTACTGCACCAGTCAGTCTACTGTAGCAATGCAAAGTTACCATGTTATGTTACCCCTCCATATGTTATGTCACATCATGGTCATGTTATGAAGACAACAGACCTCTGATGTCATGTTATGAAGACAACAGACCTCTGATGTCATGTTATGAAGACAACAAGCCTCTGACGTCATTTATGATGACATCACAGACACTACAGAACCAGCAGCACAGCCCGAGGAAGGTTCTATGGACTCCTGAGAATGTGCTGAGTATGCACGCACACACACACACACACACACACACACACACACACACACACACACACACACACACACACACACACACACACACACACACACACACACACACACACACACACACACACACACACACACACACACACACACACACACACACGCACACACACACGCGCGCATGCACGCGCACACACACACACACACACACACACACACACACACACACACACACACACACACACACACACACACACACACACACACACACACACACACACACACATGCACGCGCACACACACGCGCGCATGCACGCGCACACACACACACACACACACACACACACACACACACACACACACACACACACACACACACACACACACACACACACACACACACACACACACACACACACACACACACACACACACACACTCTCCATCCAGAGGAATGTTCTAGACTTCTGACAATGCCATAAGTATGCATTGTACCCTGCATTCACTCTCTCTGCCGCTCTCCCGTCCCTCCTAAAAGTAGGGCATCTATATCCATTGGACCGTTGACTTCTCTCTTCACAGACGTACACGCTTACATAAGTACCCAGACACGGTGGATTACGCAGCATATACCCCCCACCCCTTCTACCCCCTTCCTCACACACAGACACATGTCATCCTTGCACATATATGCACAAACCCTCCTTAATATTTCAACAACCCTCCGTCACTGAACATCTATAAAAAGATGTGTACACTGCATTATTAAATGGAGCCAATTCAGAAATGCAAACATGTCGTGTATTCAAGTTTTAAAAAGGCTTGTAAAGTTTGAAACCCCACTTTAACATTTCAAACTAGATTTGCCCGAACAAAAAATGTATCAACCACGTGATAATTCACATTTCCTGTTGAGCATGAATACACTGAGTGTACAACACATTAGGGACACCTTCTCTTTCCATGACACAGACTGACCAAGTGAAAGCTGTGATCCCTTATTGATGTCCCTTGTTAAATCCCCTTCAGTCAGTGTAGATGAAGGGGAGGAGACAGGTTAAAGAAGGATGTTTAAGCCATGAGACATTTTAATAAGACATGGATTGGTGTGCCATTCAGATGGTGAATGGGAGAAACAAAAGATTTAAGTGCCTTTGAACGGGGTATGGTAGTAGGTGTCAGGTGCACTGGTTTGTGTCAAGAACTGCAACACTGCTGTTTTTTTAATACTCAACAGTGTCCCGTGTGCATCAAGAATGGTCCACCCACCCAAAGGACATCCAGCCAACTTGACACAACTGTGGGAATCATTGGAGCCAACATGGGCCAGCATCCCTGTGGAACGCTTTCATCACCTTGTAGAGTCCATGCCCTGATGAATTGAGGCTGTTGTGAGGGCAAAAGGGGGTGTAATTCAATATTAGGAAGGTGTTCCTAATGTTTTGTATGCTCAGTGCAGGGGTGTCCAACTCATTCCATGGAGGGCCTAGTGTCCGCTGGTTTTTGGTTTTTCCTTTCAATTAAGACCTAGACAACCAGGTGAGGGGAGTTCCTTGCTAACCAGTGACCTTAAGTGATCAATTAAGTATAAGGGAGGAGCGAAAACCTGCAGACACCCAGCCCTCCGTGGAATGAGTTTGACTCAGTGCATTTTCCTGCTGTAAGAAACTGGTCAAACTAAGATAGCAGATCTGTATTAGCATGGATGGTTTCCTTGGCAATGCTAAAATAGCCATGGACTTGGATTCGGTCATTTTTAAAAAGATTATGTTGTTTGACAGATTGTTGTTTTTGCAGAAGGGAGACAATAGCGTGTATGTCAGGGATATTTGAGGATATAGAGGGTGTTCGTAGGAAACTATGAATGAGAGAGAGGGGGGGGGGGGGGGGTCGGAGAAGAGACGTTTTGTTGACCCCTATTGTTCAGGGCGTGTGCCACACAACTCATTCAGACAGAGTACAGCCTCAGTGTGATCCTGGCACAATGCTGATTACATCCATTGTAATCCAATCTGGCTACCGTCCAGAGAACATTAGATAAACATTCCAGAACAGTGCAGAGAACGTTTGATGAAAATTCCAGAATGGATGGGGGCGAGGAAGATAAGGGGGTACATAATCCACAATGAAAAGGCTTTACATTTTGATACTGTAGGACTATGGTATTTTACAATCACTTTTCTATGGTACACAACCCATAGATGGTGAATGGCGGTCAATAATAAGCCCATACTTCAGGCTCTTTAGACCAAGTTCTGCTCTAATCTGCATACGTCTTGTTGAATCCTCCTATTGTCTGTGTTCAATGGCCTTTTATAAACTGGCTGGTTCCAGCCCTGCATGCTGATTGGCCGATAGCCATGGTATATGAGACAGTATAATCTACTTCTATGGTGAGTATGATCTTTCTCAGAAGAGCTTTGGACAAAAGAGGTTCTAGACAGTTTGGATTAGTTTGGACAATGTTAACTCTATACTTGGAGGACATCTCATGACAATTTTCCATCCCAGTTCCTGGTATAATTAGAATAGGATCTCTCTCTCTCTCTGTACTCAATATGTGGACAGTCCCCTTAGTGTGAGGACAAAGGCAATATTGTTTCCTGAGCTTGTTATTCAGCAGAAAATCTGTTTATCCTGCAGTGATTTTTTTCACACAAACATAATTTCAATCAGACGTTGTTCCAGTTGTTACATGGTTCTTTGCTGGTAAGACCATCTGGCTAGTGGTTGTGACTCTGCTACAGGCCTGTTGGTGGGTGTGAAAGACAATCAAGTTTATATGTTACCCCTGCCTTTGCGGTTCGTATCCTATCCTAACTCCCATACAGAAAGTCAGTGTATCGCATGTGGTGGAGAGATTACTCAGATACTAATAGAGGCTAACATGAATATGTAAACTGTACATTGATCAATAAACAAGTTAGGCTTTTTCTCTCTCACACACACACACACACACACACAAACGCCCACTCACTCTCTCTCCTCCCCACAGTGGTTAGCCAGAGTAAATGTTAGTGTTGTTTTTTGGGGGGTTGTTACTCAAACTCTCATAATGTGAACTTTGGCTCCCTGTCCAACTCCAGGATAAGGATTAGTATAAAGAGCTCTAGTGCAGGCGAGTAGAGTGTTGTAGAGAGGGAGAGCCAGGGTTGGGTTAGGAGAAACAGACAGAGGGAGAGAGAGAGAGATGCAGGGAGAGAAAGAGGGAGAGGGGGTGAGGGATGAGGAGGGAAACAGAGAGAGATAGCAGGATGCAGGGAGAGGGGAAGGGAGAGGGGGTGATGAAAGGGGTGAGGGAAAGAGAGGGATGGAGGGAGAGTCAAGTTATATTTGTCACATGTGCCGAATACAACAGATGTAGACTTTAGCATGAAATGCTTACTGCTTACTTACTTACAAGCCCTTTCCCAGTGAGCATTTGTATAGTGAGTATTAGGGTCAGGAGAAACAGAGAGAGAGAGAGAGAGATGGAAGGAGAGAAATAGGGGGTGAGGGGATGAAGGGAAATAGATGGTGTGATAGTTCAGGTTAGGAGAAACAGAGAGAGAGAGAGAGAGAGAGAGAGAGAGAGAGAGAGAGAGAGAGAGAGAGAGAGAGAGAGAGAGAGAGAGAGATGGAAGGAGAGAAATAGGGGGTGAGGGGATGAAGGGAAATAGATGGTGTGATAGTTCAGGTTAGGAGAAACAGAGAGAGAGAGAGAGAGATGGAAGGAGAGAAATAGGGGGTGAGGGGATGAAGGGAAATAGATGGTGTGATAGTTCAGGTTAGGAGAAACAGAGAGAGAGAGAGAGAGAGGGATGGATCCGGAGAGAAAGAGAGAGGGATGAAGAGAGATAGAGGGATGGATCCGGAGAGAACGAGAGAGGGATGAAGAGAGAGAGAGGGATGGATCCGGAGAGAAAGAGAGAGGGATGAAGAGAGAGAGAGGGATGGATCCGGAGAGAACGAGAGAGGGATGAAGAGAGAGAGGGATGGATCCGGAGAGAACGAGAGAGGGATGAAGAGAGAGAGAGGGATGGATCCGGAGAGAACGAGAGAGGGATGAAAAGAGAGATAGGGACGGATCCGGAGAGAACGAGAGAGGGATGAAAAGAGAGATAGGGACGGATCCGGAGAGAACGAGAGAGGGATGAAGAGAGAGAGAGGGATGGATCCAGAGAGAATGAGAGAGGGATGAAAAGAGAGATAGGGACGGATCCGGAGAGAACGAGAGAGGGATGAAAAGAGAGATAGAGGCGCAGGTATGAGGAGGCAGCACGGCGACGCGGTTGGAAGCCGGAAAAGCAGCCCAAAATAATTATTGGGGGGTGGCTAGAAGGGAGAATAGTTATGCCAGGTAGGAGACCTGCGCAAACTCCCTGTGCTCACCGTTGGGCTAGAGAGACCGGGCAGGCACCGTGTTATGCTATGGAGCGCAAGGTGTTTCCAGTGCGGGTGCAGAGCCAGGTGCGGCACATACCAGCCCTTCCTATTGGCCGGGCTAGAGTGGGCATCGAGCCAGGTAAGCTTGGGCAGGCTCGGTGCTCAAGAGCTCCAGTGCACCTGCACGGTCCGGTCTATCCAGAGCCACCTCTACACACCAGTCCTCCGGTAGCAGCTCCCCGCACCAGGCTTCCTGTGCGTGTCCTCGATCCAGTACCACCAGTTCCAGCACCACGCATCAGGCCTACAGTGCGCCTTGCCTGTTCAGCTCAGCCAGCGCTTTTCTCCTCTCCTGCGCTGCCGGAGTCTCCCGCCTGTTTAGCGCAGCCAGAGCCTTTCTCCTCTCCTGCGCTGCCGGAGTCTCCAGTCTGCCCAGCGCCGCCAGCGCCGCCAGTCTGCCCAGTGCCGCCAGTCTGCCCAGTGCCGCCAGTCTGCCCAGCGCCGCCAGTCTGCCCAGCGCCGCCAGTCTGCCCAGCGCCGCCAGACAACCAGTCTCTTCCAGATCTGCCAGACAACCAGTCTCTTCCAGATCTGCCAGACAACCTGACTCTTCCAGTTCCGCCAGCCAGCCAGGATTTACCGGAGCCTACTACCTGCCTGAGGTTCCTCTCAGTACTGGGCTTCCTCTCAGTACTGGGCTTCCTGTCAGTACCGGGCTTCCCCTCAGTACCGGGCTTCCCCTCAGTCCCGGGCTGCTTCGGTCCCGAGCTGCCCCTCTGTCCCGAGCTGCCCCTCTGTCCCGGGCTGCCCCTCTCTCCCGGACTGCCCCTCTGTCCCGGGCTGCCCCTCTGTCCCGAGCTGCCCCTCTGTCCTGAGATGCCCCTCTGTCCCGAGATGCCCCTCTGTTTATATGCCTCTGGCATATAAACTCAGCAAAAAAAGAAACCTCCCCTTTTCAGGACCCTGTCTTTCAAAGATAATTCGTAAAAATCCAAATAACTTCACAGAACTTAATTGTAAAGGGTTTAAACACTGTTCCCCATTCTGGTTCAATGAACCATAAACACTTAATGAACATGCACCTGTGGAACGGTCTTAAAGACACTAACAGCTTACAGACGGTAGGCAATTACGGTCACAGTTATATAAGCTTAGGACACTAAAGAGGCCTTTCTACTGACTCTGAAAAACACAAAAAGAAAGATGCCCAGGTTCCCTGCTCATCTGCGTGAACATGACTTAGGCATGATGCAAGGAGGCATGAGGACTGCAGATGTGGCCAGGGCAATAAATTGCAATGTCCGTACTGTGAGACACCTAAGACAGAGCTACAGGGAGACCTGTCCTCGCAGTGGCAGACCACGTATAACAACACCTGCACAGGATCGGTACGTCCGAACATCACACCTGCAGGACAGGTACAGGATGGCAACAACAACTGCCCGAGTTACACCAGGAATGCACAATCCCTCCATCAGTGCTCAGACTGTCCACAATAGGTTGAGAGGCTGGACTGAGGGCTTGTAGGCCCGTTGTAAGGCAGGTCCTCAGCAGACATCACCGGCAACAACGTCGCCTATGGGCACAAACCCACCGTCGCAGGACCAGACAGGAATGGCAAAAAGTGCTCTTCACTGACGAGTCACGGTTTAGGCTCACCAGGGCTGATGGTCAGATTCGCATTTATCATCGAAGGAATGAGCGTAACACCGAGACCTGTACTCTGGAGCGGGATCGATTTGGTGGTGGAGGGTCCGTCATGGTCTGGGGAGGTGTGTCACAGCATCATCGGACTGAGCTTGTTGTCGTTGCTGGCAACCTCAACGCTGCGCGTTACAGGGAAGACATCCTCCTCCCTCATGTGGTACCCTTCCTGCATGCTCATCCTGACATGACCCTCCAGCATGACAATGCCACCAGCCATACTGCTCATTCTGTGCGTGATTTCTTGCAAGAGAGGAATGTCAGTGTTCTGCCATGTCCAGCGAAGAGCCCGGATCTTAATCCCATTGAACACATCTGGGACCTGTTGGATCGGAGGGTGAGGGCTAGGGCCATTCCCTGCAGAAATGTCCGGGAACTTGCAGGTGCCTTGGTGGAAGAGTGGGGTAAGATCTCACAGCAAGAACTGGCAAATATGGTGCAGTCCATGAGAAAGAGATGCACCGCAGTACTTAATGCAGCTGGTGGCCACACCAGATACTGATTTTTTTTTATTTTAATTATTTTACTAGGCAAGTCAGTTAAGAACAAATTCTTATTTTCAATGACGGCCTAGGAACAGTGGGTTAACTGCCTGTTCAGGGGCAGAATGACAGATTTGTACCTTGTTAGCTCAGGGATTCGAACTTGCAACCTTTCGGTTACTAGTCCAACGCTCTCAGTCTGAAAATCTTCCCACTCATAAAGGGTAGGCTATACAAATAGCTCAAGCGAAAGTGCAAGTCTCTCCAACTCTGCTCTCTTCAAACTACATCTAGCATAATGGCTGATATAATTTAACCTATTTTTTAAGTTATTTATGCGCATTTGATATTGCCTATATGGCAGCAAATTGCTGGGAGCTGCATCACATACGCTTGAAATAACATTGCGTGACTGTGGTTGTGTTTGGGACCAGTTCTTGCGGTAGCTGGTGGGAATTGGACAGAAAGCAAGTGGGTGCGGGCGGGAGCGGGTGCGAGCGGGTGCAGGTGGGAGCGGGTGCGAGCGGGTGCAGGTGGGAGCGGGTGCGAGCGGGTGCGGGCGGGAGCGGGTGCAGGTGGGAGCGGGTGCGGGCGGGAGCGGGTGCGGGCGGGAGCGGGTGCAGGTGGGAGCGGGTGCGGGCGGGAGCGGGTGCGGGTGCGGGCGGGAGCAGGAGCGGGTGCAGGCGGGAGCGGGTGCGGGTGGGAGCGGGTGCAGGCGGGAGTGGGTGCAGGTGGGAGCAGGTGCGGGCGGGAGCGGGTGCGGGCGGGAGCGGGTGCAGGTGGGAGCGGGTGCGGGCGGGAGCAGGTGCGGGCGGGTGCGGGAGCGGGTGCAGGCGGGTGTGGGTGGGAGCGGGTGCAGGCGGGAGCGGGTGCGGGTGGGAGCGGGTGCAGGCGGGAGCGGGTGCAGGCGGGAGCGGGTGCGGGTGTGGGCGGGAGCGGGAGCGGGTGCGGGTGCGGGCAGGAGCGGTTGCAGGCGGGAGCGGGTGCGGGCGGGAGCGTGAGCGGGTGCGGGCGGGAGCGGTTGCAGGCGGGAGCGGGTGCGGGCGGGAGCGTGAGCGGGTGCGGGCGGGAGCGGTTGCAGGCGGGAGCGGTTGCGGGCGGGAGCGGGAGCGGGTGCGGGTGCGGGCGGGAGCGGTTGCAGGCGGGAGCGGTTGCAGGCGGGAGCGGTTGCGGGCGGGAGCGGGAGCGGGAGCGGGTGCGGGTGCGGGCGGGAGCGGTTGCAGGCGGGAGCGGTTGCAGGCGGGAGCGGTTGCAAGCGGGAGCGTGTGCAGGCGGGAGCGGTTGCAGTCAGGAGCGGGAGCGGGTGCAGGCGGGAGCGGGATAAAAAAAATGTTCTGCACAGACCTCTACTGTGCACCATGACAGTGAAGCCTGTAATGTTAGAGCTGTTTAGTACTGTGTCAGTGTGAAAAGTAAGGAATTAGCAGGGAAACTGACAGATTAATAACGTTACATTGACATACTGACTAATAAAACTCACATTGCACTGAAAAACGTCATAATATCAATCTTCAATCATTTGGCCGATGGTTTCATTGTTTGATTCAAGTCTAGTTTGATTGAGGCAAAAATAATAGCTAACGTTAGCCAACTTTTGGCCAGCTCTCTCTCTAACGGTACATCAACTGGCGAAAGCTTGCCAAGATCATTTACTTCTGAAATGTGGTTAGACAAACAACTGCTGTTAGATAGTAATAATAGCCACCTCATATCGCTATCTGACAGATGTGTGTGGTAGTTAATCACTATGTAGCTTATTCATTCACCTCAGTCGAGAGGGGATGAAACATTAGCTAACGTTACATGTCAGTTACAATACTAGCTCAGCACTGGGAATAAACACTAGTTTCGTTTTTATTCTTCTGTTCAACAGCAGTTACCTTGCCAGCTACATCAGCCAACTAAAGAGTAGCCCGTTTTTGTTCTGCTTCCTTTTACAACTCGGTGAAAGAACACAACAGTACATTTACATTTACATTTAAGTCATTTAGCAGACGCTCTTATCCAGAGCGACTTACAAATTGTAAGTACACACTGAACTATTCTCAACTCTCCAGCGCTGGTCCAGCCAGCCTTCCAGAAGCTTTGCCTTCACACAGCCTGTCAGTGGTGTCCAGTGGTCCTAAAACCAGTCGGACAAACTCTGCAAACAGCCTGCCCGACCGCTTAGAGGCGTCCACATGGTCCTAAAGTACACCGTTGCAATGTTTTGTATCACATTCCAATGATCAAACTGGGACAAAAATGCTCTTTTAGAATGTGGCAGGGACATATCCCCCCTGTCCCCATTGAAAGTTGCACCCCTGCTGTAGAGTAGCATTCATCATGTTATGTTTGCTGTTCTTACCTTGGCAAAACCTCAGAAACATGTCTGACATGACTGATTGCCCATAAAGTGAATCTATTTGCTTATGAGGGATTCCTAACATGCTCTGAAAGGTACTAGGGAAGATCGGGAAATAGACCTTAACTGTGTTGGTGAAAAGATGCTATTCCTTCCATCCGATACACACACACACACGCGCACAGACACACACATACACAGACTGAAGGAATGACTAACAACCATACACACTGAGGTATAATCTCCTTATTCGGAGTAACTAACCTCAATCTCCATTTCTCTCTCCCTTCCCTCTCTCTCGCCCTCTCCCTTCCCTCTCTTCCCTCGCTCTCTTTCTCTCTCTCTCTCTCTCTCTCTCTCTCTCTCTCTCTCTCTCTCTCTCTCTCTCTCTCTCTCTCCCTTCCCCTTCCCCTCCCTCTGTCTTTCTCTCTCTCTCTCCCTTCCCTCACTCTCTCTCTCTCCCTTCCCCTCCCTCTCTCTTTCTCTCTCTGCCTTCCCTTCCCTATCTCTTTCTCTCTCTCCCTTCCCTTCCCTCTCTTTTTCTCTCTCTCCCTTCCCCTCCCTCTCTCTTTCTCTCTCTCTCTCCCTTCCTTCCCTCACTCTCTCTCTCTCTCTCCCTTCCTTCCCTCGCTCTCTCTCTCACTCCCCATTCCTCCTTATTTCCGAGTAGCTAACCTCAGCCGACCAGAACCTCTCTCTCGCTCTTTCCCTGCCTCTCTCCCCCTCGCTCCCCATTTCTCCTTATTCTAATTAGCTAACCTGAGTTGACCTGGAACCTCCAGTTTACACACCTGTCCTCATATGGTCTGTAGAGGCCTTACATAATAGCACCAGCCCCCCTCCCATTGCTTTCCCACTTTCCTTTTTTTTCTCCTTCGCTCCTTCTTAATCTGACTGCCCTCTTTCTCTCTGCGCGTTGCTTCATGTATAATGTATATTGACATGGCCCAGCATGAACCTTTGAGTGAATTAGTCACTTGCCTGTGTATGTGTGTGTGTGTGTGTGTGTGTGTGTGTGTGTGTGTGTGTGTGTGTGTGTGTGTGTGTGTGTGTGTGTGTGTGTGTGTGTGTGTGTGTGTGTGTGTGTGTGTGTGTGTGTGTGTGTGTGTGTGTGTGTGTGTGTGTGTGTGTGTGTGTGTGTGTGTGTGTGTGTGTGTGTGTGTGTGTGTGTGTGTGTGTGTGTGTGTGTTTACCTCATATTGCCTCATTTGATGCCTTATCCACGTAATGATACATTTTTTCATGCCGTCTCTCAGACGTAGTACATAGAAGTCCATTGTTTTGTTCCAGTCTGGTATAGCCTCTAGTTAGGTGTGCTTGCTGAATGGAAAGCACAGCTTCAGAACCTCTTCATAAATCAATTCAAATCCAAGTTTATTTGTCACGTGCGCCAAATACAACAGTGAAATGCTTACTTACAGGCTCTAACCAATAGTGCAAAAAAGGTATTAGGTGAACAGTAGGTAAGTAAAGAAGTAAACAACAGTAACAAGACAAGCTATATACAGTAGCAAGGCTATAAAAGTATGTTTTCGCCCACAGGACTGCCACTGATTGGATGGTTTTTGTTTGTCACGCCATTCTCAGTAAACCCGAGACGTGTGTGAAAAGCCCAGGAGGCCGGTCGTCTCTGAGATACTGGAGCCGTGGTGCCTGGCACCGATGATCATACCACGCTCAAAGTCGCTTAGGTCACTAGTTTTGCCCATTGTGACGTTCAGTTGAACTTTAACTTAATGCCTCGGTGTCTGTCTGCCTGCTTTATATGTCAAGTCACGGCCACGTGAATCACTGTCTATAAGAGCAAACCATTTTGGTGAACCAGGTGGTGTACCTATAGCCTACTATACTACTATACAAACTACCTCAAAATAGGTCCTTATAACTAACACATAACCTCTGTGTAACGTCAGTTCATCTGTTGTATGAAGAGAGTCAGACCGAAATGCAGCGTGTAGGTTACTCATGACTTTAATGAAAATAATCGCGGTACATGAAATAACTGTATACGAAAACAACAAACGAAACGTGAAACCTATTACAGCCTATCTGGTGACTACAACACAAGACAGGTACAAACACCCACAAAATACAACGCGAACTCAGGCTACCTAAATACGGTTCCCAATCCGAGACAACGAGAATCACCTGACTCCAATTGATAATTGCTTCAGGCAGCCAAGCCTAACTAGACACACCCCTAATCAGACACAATCCCAATTAATACAAACCCCAATACGAAACACAACATATAAACCCATGTCACACCCTGGCCTACCCAAACATATACCAAAAACACAAAATACAATGACCAAGGCGTGACACTCTGAAAACCCTATTACTACCATTTATACTACTACTACTACTACTACTACTACTACTACTACTACTACTACTACTACTACTACTACTACTACTACTACCACTATCACCACTACCACTACTACTACTGCCGCTACCACTGCTACTAATACTACTACCACTACTACTACCATTACTACTATTTCACAACCATAAATACTTCAAGACTAGCAAGCACACCACATTTACTTCAGTAAATGTCATTTTCTAGTTGGAATTACATGATACTGATGTGGTTATAGGAATGATAGTATAAATAATAACAGCTAAATAACGTGTTGACTGATACAGTAACAATGATAAGGCCATCGTGTGCATAATCAAGGAGAATTCAAGGCTGTCTACATGTTTTCAAGGTAACCAGGGACCCCTCTCTCGCCCTTTGCCTGTGTTTAGATACCTGTAGTTTGAGGTCATCTCCAAACAGTGTGTATAAGGACAGTGACCCAGGTCGCTATCACTGTAGTCCGACACAGGTAGGTTAAACATAGTTAACCAGGGGACATATTCTTTACGCCGATTCTGTTGTGAAACGTTTCTTAAGAACTGCAGACCCCATGGTGAACCACAGTGGGGAATGAGAAAGCGGGATACAGGATTATGCATTATATCTAATCTTGTTATCCTTAGATGCCTGCATCCAATTGTGGTTATCAAATCACTTTCTGAGAAGACTCTGTTGAGTTCAATGGAAGACTAAAATAAGCACATAATACGCAACCATCACATTTTTATGTTGTCTGCCTACATCAAGGTTAGGGACAAATCATTTCTTGGAAATTCAATTACTGACTATGAACAGATTGGAAAAGTAACCTATTCTTGACTGGTGATTCAATGCAATGCATTATTGAATTGAATGAGATGAGATTGTATAGATCCCTGACTCTGTTCTCCACCATAGTTTAGCAACTGGGATTGTATAAATATTATTCCTATCCACATCTGAGTGTAATCGTATGCTTCCACCAGACGTTTTCCTTGGCTACGAGAACTCATCTCATCTGAGAACAGTGCAGGAAGGAAATGTGTAAAAAGATAACACACATGTACTGTACTCTAAATGGTCTAGAAGAGTGTAGCCTACCCTGGATAAACAAGATAGGATCAGAGCAAATTTAATGTCCCCAAGGATGGAAATTGTCTAGGACACATCATTAATGATTCTGTATGTAAATATGCTGTCCATAGACATAACATCATATACAGATCATACAATATATATAGTGTACATTGCCCATTGATAATTAATCTACTGACACACACTATACAATACACATAGATAGCCTTGATGATAATAACATAATGTTGGCTTTCTTTTTTTGTGCCCTTCCAGCTCCAATATATCCTGTCACTAAACATTCAGGAACATTAGTGTATTTCCTCGGGGAGGGCAGACATGGGACAGAGAGAGAGAGTGAGGGGGAGTGAGAGAGAGAAGGGTGTGTGAGAGAGAGAGAACGAGAGGCACAGCGAGAGGGGTGACTGGCTGTATGGTGTGTTTTCGTGCTTCTGACCACGTAGGACTACCAAAACCTTGTTTGCTCCCATTTTCTCCATCTGTGCATTCCTTCATACCATTGCATGTTTTCATGTAACATACATAACATATATGTAATAAAGTACATTCCTTCATACCATTGCATGTTTTCATGTAACATACATAACATATATGTAATAAAGTACATTCCTTCATACCAGTACATGTTTTCATGTAACATACATAACATATATGTAATAAAGTGTATTCCTTCATACCATTATATGTTTTCATGTAACATACATAACATATATGTAATAAAGTGCTTTGCTTCATACCATTACATGTTTTCTGTCACACCTTGGTCATTGTATTTTGTGTTTTTGTTATATGTTTGGGTAGGCCAGGGTGTGACATGGGTTTATATGTTGTTTTCGTATTGGGGTTTGTATTATTTGGGATCACGGCTGATTAGGGGTGTTGTTAGGCTTGGCTGCCTGAGGCGATTCTCAATCAGAGTCAGGTGCTTATCGTTGTCTCTGATTGGGAACCGTATTTAGGCAGCCTGAGTTTCGCTTTGTATTTCGTGGGTGATTGTTCCTGTCTTTGTGTAGTTTCACCAGATAGGCTGTAATTGGTTTCACGTTCCGTTTGTTGTTTTTGTATTTAGTTATTTCATGTATCGTTTCGTTTTCTTCATTAAAGATCATGAGTAACAAACACGCTGCATTTCGGTCCGACTCTCTTCCTTCAACAGACAAACGCCGTTACAGAATCACCCACCACTCACGGACCGAGCAGTGTGTAAACTGGCAGCGACAGCGGCAGCTTCAGCAGCGAAAGGAGGACGTTATGGACGGTAGAGGCATGGAGTATACGACGTGGGAAGAAATCGACAGGTGGGCGGCCGACCCAGAGAGAGTGCAGGCGCCCCCCTGGGATTCGCTTCAGCAGTGCGAAGAGGGCTACAGGCGAATGGAGTCAGAAAGGAAAACACGGCGACGCAGAGCGAAAACCGAAAGTAACCCCCAATTATTTATTGGGGGAGGACGCAGAAGAGAGAGTGGCTGAGTCAGGGTTCAGACCTGAGCCAACTCTCCCTGTTAATCGTGAAGAGCAGTTGCAGTGGGAGAGGCTGCACCACTTGGAGAATTGGACATGGGAGGAGGAATTAGACGGTAAAGGACCCTGGGCTCAGCCTGGAGAATATCGCCGTCCCAAGGAATAAATAGTAGCGGCTAAAGCGGAGAGGCGTTGGTATGAGGAGGCAGCAAGGCGACGCGGTTGGAAGCCTGAAAAGCAGCCCCAAAAAATTATTGGGTGGAGGCTAGAAGGGAGTATGGTTATGCCAGTTAGGAGACCTGCGCAAACTCCCTGTGCTCACCGTTGGGCTAGAGAGACCGGGCAGGCACCGTGTTATTCTATGGAGCGCACGGTATTTCCAGTGCGGGTGCAGAGCCAGGTGCGGCACATACCAGCCCTTTCTATTGGCCGGACTAGAGTGGGCATCAAGCCAGGTAAGCTTGGGCAGGCTCGGTGCTCAAGAGCTCCAGTGCGCCTGCACGGTCCGGTCTATCCAGAGCCACCTCCACACACCAGTCATCCGGTAGCAGCTCCCCGCACCAGGCTTCCTGTGCGTGTCCTCGATCCAGTACCACCAGTTCCAGCACCACGCACCAGGCCTCCAGTGCGCCTCGCCTGTTCAGCGCAGCCAGCGCTTTTCTCCTCTCCTGCGCTGTCGGAGTCTCCCATCTGCCCAGCGCCGCCAGTGCTCCCAGTCTGCCCAGCGCCGCCAGTGCTCCCAGTCTGCCCAGTGCCGCCAGTGCTCCCAGTCTGCCCAGCGCCGCCAGTGCTCCCAGTCTGCCCAGCGCCGCCAGTGCCGCCAGTCTGCCCAGCGACACCAGTGCCGCCAGTCTGCCCAGCGCCGCCAGTGCCGCCAGTCAGCCCAGCGCCGCCAGACAACCAGTCTCTTCCAGATCTGCCAGACAACCAGTCTCTTTCAGATCTGCCAGACAACCAGTCTCTTCCAGATCTGCCAGACAACCAGAATCTTCCAAATCTGCTTGTCAACCTGAATCTTCCAGTTCCGCCAGCCACCCAGGATTTACCGGAGCCTACTACCTGCCTGAGCTTCATCTCAGTACTGGGCTTCCTCTCAGTACTGGGCTTCCTCTCAGTACTGGGCTTCCTCTCAGTACTGGGCTTCCTCTCTGTACTGGGCTCCCCCTCAGTCCTGGGCAGCCCCTCAGTTCCGGGCTGCCCCTCAGTTCTGGGCTGCCCCTCAGTCCCGGGCTGCTTCTGTCCCGAGCTGCCCCTCTGTCCCGAGCTGCCCCTCTGTCCCGAGATGCCCCTCTGTCCCGAGCTGCCCCTCTGTCCCGAGATGCCCCTCTGTCCCGAGATGCCCCTCTGTCCCGAGATGCCCCTCAGTTATGTGGGGATCTGGGTGAGGACTATTAGGCCATGGTCGGCGGAGAGGGTGGATTATCCCAGGATGCGAAGGGGAGGAACAAGGACATTAATGGAGTGGGGTCCACGTCCCGAGCCAGAACCGCCACCATGGACAGACGCCCACCCGGACCCTCCCTATGCTTTTGAGGTGCGTCCGGGAGTCCGCACCTTAGGGGGGGGTTCTGTCACGCCTTGGTCATTGTATTTTGTGTTTTTGTTACATGTTTGGGTAGGCCAGGGTGTGACATGGGTTTATATGTTGTTTTCGTATTGGGGTTTATATTATTTGGGATCGCGGCTGATTAGGGGTGTTGTTAGGCTTGGCTGCCTGAGGCGATTCTCAATCAGAGTCAGGTGCTTATCGTTGTCTCTGATTGGGAACCGTATTTAGGCAGCCTGAGTTTCGCTTTGTATTTCGTGGGTGATTGTTCCTGTCTTTGTGTAGTTTCACCAGATAGGCTGTAATTGGTTTCACGTTCCGTTTGTTGTTTTTGTATTTAGTTATTTCATGTATCGTTTCGTTTTCTTCATTAAAGATCATGAGTAACAAACACGCTGCATTTCGGTCCGACTCTCTTCCTTCAACAGACGAACGCCGTTACATTTTCATGTAATATACATAACATATATGTAATAAAGTGCATTCCTTCATACCAGTACATGTTTTCATGTAACATACATAACATATATGTAATAAAGTGTATTCCTTCATACCAGTACATGTTTTCATGTAACATACATAACATATATGTAATAAAGTGTATTCCTTCATACCAGTACATGTTTTACATGTAACATACATAATATATATGTAATAAAGTGCATTCCTTCATACCATTACATGTTTTCATGTAACATATACTGTACATAAAGTATAGTAAATTAATAACAAATAGCAGTTCTGCTTTCTGTAAATGTATTATATATACGTAACTATTATACATGCTTGTTTACTTTTTATGAAAGTGAATTCCATGAAAGTGAATTCATGGAAGGAAGGATTATAGGCTGCTTAACAACACAAAGTAGCTTAGTTGTGAAAGTTCAGCTAAGTTCAGTAATTTCTTTGGGAAATATTTTCTGATTTTATTGTACAGATAGAGGATGTGTAACGACGTTAGTCTGTTGAAAGAAGAGAGTCGGACCGAAATGCAGCGTGTTGGTTACTCATGACTTTAATGAATGAAAATGCGGTACATGAAATAACTGAAAGACGAAAACAACAAACGGAACGAGAACCTATTACAGCCTATCTGGTGAAACTACACAAAGACAGGAACAATCACCCACGAAATACAAAGCGAAACTATGGCTCCCTAAATATGGTTCCCAATCAGAGACAACGATAAGCACCTGCCTCAGGCAGCCAAGCCTAACAACACCCCTAATCAGCCGCGATCCCAAATAATACAAACCCCAATACGAAAACAGCATATAAACCCATTGCACACCTTGGCCTACCCAAACATATAACAAAAACACAAAATACAATGACCAAGGCGTGACAGGATGACAGTGAGGAAAGATGGAAAGAGGTTGTGTCAAAGAGCTGTAAGCTGGATTCAAACCTATAGCGACACCATAGACATAGTAAATGTACATTTGTTCCCCTCCAATTCATGTGTGCTACACATGAACTAAATTCTTATGTACTATACATGTCAGCCTGGCCTATCAGAAAAGACGTGACATAGTAAATGTACATTTGTGTCACGCTGATGTAAAGGATTTGGAGACAGACGCAGGAATATATCATCTGGGTTTTTAATACACCCAAAACAAACACGTATACAAAACACTGGGATGTACCCAAACAAAAGAGCAAGGGTCAACCTTTAAGAACGACACGGGACAAGACCCATAATACACAAAACAGGCTGAGACAATGCATAGGTTCTCACACGGCCAACGGACATGAGAACAATAATCGACAGACCAATGGGGAAACAAAGGGCACATTTATGCAAACACAATCAGTGAGGAATTGGAACCAGCTGTGCGTAATGACAGTTCGGTGCAGCCTAGAAGGCCGGTGGGGATTCTTGACTATTTGTTCCCTTCCAATTAGTATGATATGTTATGTTGGGCATGGTTACATAACAAAGAAGGTTATTTAAAGGGATAGTTTACCCAAATTACAAAATAACATGTTGGTTTCCTTATCCTGTAAGGCGTCTAGACAGGGAATGACAGAAATCCATGCTTTGGTTTTATTTCCCTGCCACCATTTTCCAAATGCTAATGTTTTAGCATTAGTGGCACTTTTTCATTCTGCATTTTTCGTGCATCATGTCTAAGTCATCTGAATCTATTTCAAATGTATTGCGCTCAACAAAGTCACTTATTTGAACATGATGGGAAAAAGGTGCTAATATTGGTACCATGACTTCGTGCCACAAATGCTAATCAAATGTATGCTTACTATGGTACGTCAACCCCTGAGTCCGTTGTGTAAATGTAGCCTATACATACTATGAAAGTGATTTCCCTGGAGGTTTGATAAACTGGATAACAACCTGAGTGAGCTGTATTGAATGTTAATCTGAGGACCATTCAATGGCTCCATCTGTGCAATCCTTCAGTATACATACTGTACACATTTTAATTGAATGACAATCGCAAAGTGTACATGCCATAATTACATGTTTACATGGAACATATAAGACCACAATACAGTATAGTAAATGAATAACAAATAGCAATTGCACTTTTGTTTTCTGTAAATGTATTATATATGTACAGTACCAGTCAAAGGTTTGGACACCTACTCATTCAATGGTTTTTCTATATTTTTACTATTTTCTACGTTGAAGAATAATAGTGCAGACATCAAAACTATGAAGTAACACATATGGAATCATGTAGTAACCCAAAAAGTGTATTTTAGATTTTAGATTCTTCAAAGTCTCATGGTTCCACCTGTCAAAAGAGGGCGGCAGAGACCGTCCCAGAGACATTAACGGCACTCAGGTGTGTCCTATTTACTCATTATGATTTCCCTGTTAAAAGAGGTGTGTTTTAGGTTGTCCTGTGCTGAAGTTTGAATTGTGTGCCATGTGCGTTTGTCTCCTGAGTGAGTTTTTGAGAGTGCTTGTGGTTTTCCAAGTGTTACTGTAATCCTTCCGTTACCATTTCTCAGTGAAGTATTATGTTTATCATGAACCACTGATTCCTTGTCTGGTCTATTCTCTGCACTTGAGTCCAACCTCACCATGTCACAGCAAGCTTCAGCCTACAACATGGACCCAGCAGAGAGCACCCAAATCAAGAATGTTGTAACCCACCAAAGAGCACTGCTGGGGTTGCAGCAAGAACAACTCTTCCAGATATATAAACTCCCTGGGCACTTAACGACTCCCTCCAACCACAATCCAACCCCAACCCAGGAGGAGCCAATGCCCAAATCTCATCACCCAGTGCTACAGTCCTTGTTCATCCTGATCTGACTCTTCCCTTTGTGGTGGAGGTGGACACCTCGTACCCCGGAGCAGGGGCGGTCCTTTCACAGCGGCACGAGGAGGACAAGAAACTGCATCCATGCGCCTTTCTCTTCAAGTGGTTCTCGCAGGCAGAGTGCAACTACAATGTAGGCAACTGGGTGCTCTTGGCAGTTAAGTGGGCTTTTGAGGGGTGGAGAAACCAGTTGGAGGGGGCACCTCATCCTTTCGTGACCTAGATGGACCACAAGATATTCATCTCCATTCAAGAAGCCAAGAGGTTGAACGCTCGCAAGGCTAGATGGGGTCTGTTTTTTAACAGGTTCAATTTCAAACTTGCCTATCGCCCGGTATCCAAGAATCAGAAGGCAGATGTCCTGTCCCGCCAACACGATGTCTCTAATGAGGAGAGGGTCCTCAAGCCCATCATACCCAACTCACGCATTCTGGCCCCTGTGATATGGAGTATTGAGACCACTGTCCGACAAGCCCAGACCCGAGAACCTGACCCCGGCAGGGGGACCCACTAACAGACTTTATATTCCGCGATCAGCCCAGGTCCCGATTACTACAATGGTGATACTCAAAATTAACTGGACATCCAGGGGTTAATTGGACACTGGAGATCCTGAGGCGGAAATTCTGGTGGCCCAACATGATGGAGGATGTGAGATCCTTTGTTGAGGCCTGTTCCATCTGGGCCCAAAGCACGTCTTCACCTCAGCGACCGGCTGGGTTTCTTCAACCTCTGCCCGTCCCCAGCCGGCCCTGGTCTATGTGTGTGGAGACTTTATCACGGGGTTACCTCCATCTCAAGGGCTTACCACTATCCTGGTGGTCGTTCATCGGTTCTCCAAAGCAGCCCATTTCAACGCCTTACCCAAGTTGCACTCAGCAAAAAAGACTGCTGATATCATGGTTATCCATACACTGACTTCCCCAGGACATTGTCTCAGATCGTGGGCCCTAGTTTGTCGTACGTGAATCATGCCTTCATGGTCAAATTTCTGCAAATAAACCACTACTAAAGGACACCAATAATAATAAGAGACTTGCTTAGGCCAAGAAACACGAGCAATGGACATTAGACTGGTGGAAATCTGTCCTTTTGTCTGATGAGTCCAAATTTGAGATTTTTAGTTCCAACCGCCATTTCTTTGTGAGAGACGCAGAGTAGGTAAACAGATGATCTCTGCAGGTGTGATGGTGTGGGGGTGCTTTGCTGGCGACACTGTGATTCATTTAGAATTCAAGGCACAATTAACTATGTATGTGTTAATATGTGTTATTTATGTGTTAATATGTGTTATTTCATAGTAGTTTGTAGAAAGAATATAGAAAGTAGTAAAAATAAATAAAAACCCTTGAGTGAGTAGTTGTGTCCAAACTTTTGATGTGTACTGTATGTAATTATACATGCTTGTGTACTTTTTATGAAAGTGAATTCCATGAAAGTGAATTCATGGAAGGAAGGATTATAGGCTGTTTAACAACACAAAGTAGCTTAGTTGTGAAAGTTCAGCTAAGTTCAGCAATTTCTTTGGGAAATATTTTCAGATTTTATTGTACAGATAGAGGATGACAGTGAGGAAAGATGGAAAGAGGTTGTGTCAAAGGGCTGTAAGCTGGATTCAAACCTATAGCGACACCATAGACATAGTAAATGTATATTTGTACCCCTCCAATTAATATGTACTACACATGTACTAAATTATTATGTACTATACATGTCAGCCTGGCCTATCAGAAAAGACGTGACATAGTAAATGTACATTTGTGTCACGCTGGTGTAAAGGATTTGGAGACAGACGTAGGAATACATCATCTGGGTTTTTAATACACCCAAAACAAACACGTATACAAAACACTGGGATGTACCCAAACAAAAGAGCAAGGGTCAACCTTTAAGAACGACACTGGACGAGACCCATAATTCACAACGCACAAAACACGCAGCACAGAGACAATGCATAGGTACTCACACGACCAACGGACATGGGTACAATAATCGACAGACCAATGGGGAAACAAAGGGCACATTTATGCAAACACAATCAGTGAGGAATTGGAACCAGGTGTGCGTAATGACAGTTCTGTGCAGCCTAGAAGGCCGGTGGGGATTCTTGACTATTTGTTCCCTTCCAATTAGTATGATATGTTATGTTGGGCATGGTTACATAACAAAGAAGGTTATTTAAAGGGATAGTTTACCCAAATTACAAAATGGCATGTTGGTTTCCTTATCCTGTAAGGAGTCTAGACAGGGAATGATAGAAATCCATGCTTTGGTTTTATTTCCCTGGCACCATTTTCCAAATGCTAATGTTTTAGCATTAGTGGCACAAATTCCATTCATGTCATGGTACCGATATGATTTTTTGTGCATCATGTCTAAATCAGCTGAATGTATTTCAAAGTCACTTATAGATGATTTGAACATGATGGGCAAAAAATGATAATATCGGTACTATGTACTAAATGCTTATGTACTATACATGTCAGCCTGACCTCTCAGAATAGAGGTAATTAGTATGATGTGTTGTGTTTGGTATGGCTGCCTATGTCAGTTGGCTTCCTAAGTGGGTAGGCTTGCTTCTTCGGGATCGGTGTTCCTTCCACAGGACGGTTGAGGTAATGTAGTGTAATACGATTAGCATGAGGTTGTAAGTAACAAGAACATTTCCCAGGACATAGACATATCTCATATTGGCAGAAAGTTCTTGTTAATATAAATTGCGCTGAACATTAGCTATTACAGTGAAAGAATACCATGCTATTGTTTGAGGAGAGTGCACAATTTTGAACATGAAAAGTTATTAATAAACAAATTAGGCACATTTGGGCAGTCTTGATACAAAATTCTGAACTGAAATGCAATGGTTCATTTGATCAGTCTAAAACGTTGTCCATGCACTGTTGCCATCTAGTGGCCAAAATCTAAATTGCACCTGGGCTAGAATAATAAATTTTGGCCCAGGTGCAATTTTTTTCTCTTGCATTTCAAAAATGATGGTACAAAAAATACTAAACGGTTGTCTTTTTTCTTTGTATTATCTTTTACCAGGTCTATTGTGTTATATTCTCCTACATTCCTTTCATATTTCCACAACATTCAAAATGTTCCCTTTCAAATGGTACCTAGAATATGCATGTCCTTGCTTCAGGGCCTGAGCTACAGGCAGTTAGATTGGGATATGTAATTTTAGGTGAAAATGTAGAAAAAGGGGAAATCTGTTATAACCCAAATTGAACCCGTTTTACATACTCTGTTATTATTATTATTATTATTAATATTATGTGTTGTTCAGTGTTTACTGTTTACTGTATCTGTATTGTGTGTGTACTGTATATAGACTATGTGTATATTCCTCTGTCTACATTCTGTCTGTATATTCTGTCTGTATATTTGCTCTCCCTAATATTTAAATGCCAGTCCTAATATGTATATATTTCTTAATTCCATTCCTTTACTTTTAGATTTGTGCGTATTGTTGTGAATTGTACTGTTGGAACTAGGAACACAAACATTTTGCTACACCCGCAATAACATCTGCTAAATATGTGTATGTGACCAATAACATTTGAACAGGTCAAATTCCTGGTATGTGTAAAAGTAAACTCCATTCATAATTTAAACTGTACAAATAAATAACAAATAGTAATTGAACTTTTGCTTTAAACATATCTGTACATATTTTGTATATTTTGGTCATTTATCCAGATAGACTCACAGTCAGTTCATTAACTAAAGTAGCCAAGACAACAACATTCACAGTCAGTGCATTAACTAAGGTAGGCAAGACAACTACATCCGCAGTCACATTCAACTAAAGTAGCCAAGACAACTTCACAGTCAGTGCATTAACTAAGGTAGGCAAGACAACTACATCCACAGTCAGTGCATTAACTAAGGTAGCCAAGACAACAACATTCACAGTCAGTGCATTAACTAAGGTAGGCAAGACAACTACATCCGCAGTCAGTGAATTCAACTAAAGTAGCCAAGACAACAACATTCACAGTCAGTGCATTAACTAAGGTAGCCAAGACAACTACATTCACAGTCAGTGCATTAACTAAGGTAGCCAAGACAACTACATTCACAGTCAGTGCATTAACTAAGGTAGGCAAGACAACTACATCCGCAGTCAGTGAATTCAACTAAAGTAGCCAAGACAACTACATTCACAGTCAGTGCATTAACTAAGGTAGCCAAGACAACTACATTCACAGTCAGTGCATTCAACTAAAGTAGCCAAGACAACAACATTCACAGTCAGTGCATTAACTAAGGTAGGCAAGACAACTACATCCACAGTCAGTGCATTCAACTAAAGTAGCCAAGACAACAACATTCACAGTCAGTGCATTAACTAAGGTAGGCAAGAGAACTACATCCACAGTCAGTGAATTCAACTAAAGTAGCCAAGACAACTACATTCACAGTCAGTGCATTAACTAAGGTAGGCAAGACAACTACATTCACAGTCAGTGCATTAACTAAGGTAGCCAAGACAACAACATTCACAGTCAGTGCATTAACTAAGGTAGCCAAGACAACTACATCCACAGTCAGTGCATTCAACTAAAGTAGCCAAGAGAACTACATCCACAGTCAGTGCATTCAACTAAAGTAGCCAAGACAACAACATTCACAGTCAGTGCATTAACTAAGGTAGGCAAGACAACTACATCCACAGTCAGTGAATTAACTAAGGTAGGCAAGACAACTACATTCACAGTCAGTGCATTAACTAAGGTAGGCAAGACAACTACATTCACAGTCAGTGCATTAACTAAGGTAGGCAAGACAACTACATTCACAGTCAGTGAATTCAACTAAAGTAGCCAAGACAACTACATTCACAGTCAGTGCATTCAACTAAGGTAGGCAAGACAACTACATTCACAGTCAGTGAATTCAACTAAAGTAGCCAAGACAACTACATTCACAGTCAGTGCATTAACTAAGGTAGGCAAGACAACTACATTCACAGTCAGTGAATTCAACTAAGGTAGCCAAGACAACTACATTCACAGTCAGTGCATTAACTAAGGTAGGCAAGACAACTACATCCACAGTCAGTGAATTCAACTAAAGTAGCCAAGACAACTACATTCACAGTCAGTGAATTCAACTAAGGTAGCCAAGACAACTACATTCACAGTCAGTGCATTCAACTAAGGTAGCCAAGACAACTACATTCACAGTCAGTGAATTCAACTAAGGTAGCCAAGACAACTACATTCACAGTCAGTGATTAACTAAGGTAGCCAAGACAACTACATTCACAGTCAGTGAATTCAACTAAGGTAGCCAAGACAACTACATTCACAGTCAGTGAATTCAACTAAGGTAGCCAAGACAACTACATTCACAGTCAGTGCATTCAACTAAGGTAGGCAAGACAACTACATTCACAGTCAGTGAATTCAACTAAGGTAGCAAGACAACTACATTCACAGTCAGTGAATTCAACTAAGGTAGCCAAGACAACTACATTCACAGTCAGTGCATTCAACTAAGGTAGGCAAGACAACTACATTCACAGTCAGTGCATTAACTAAGGTAGGCAAGACAACTACATTCACAGTCAGTGAGTCCAACTAAGGTAGCAAAGACAACTACATTCACAGTCAGTGAATTCAACTAAGGTAGCCAAGACAACTACATTCACAGTCAGTGCATTCAACTAAGGTTGCCAAGACAACTGAGAGAGCTCTCAGGTCAATCAACATGAGGGATTGGAGGTGTATGAACAGACAGCATGAGACATCTGTATCTGTAAAACCAGAATCCAACCCATTCTGTCATACATGTCGGTATTTAATCAAATTATTTTGCATATTATCAGTCAAAGTCTTGCAAATGGATATTTGGAGAGATGGTGGACTGGATTTGCAACTTATTTGGAGACATTAACATACAGTAACTTGATCAAAGATGTTGAAAACATGGTTGAAAATCAGAGAGAGAGAGAGAGAGAGAGAGAGAGAGGAAGAGGTGGATTGGGGTGAGAAAAATAGTATGTGACGAGTAGCAGCTGAAAGCGGATAGGCTCGCCCTGCTGTGACTAAATGGGCCATTGGCTCGAGGCCGAATGGGAGGCGGCTTTGCGTTCCATTGGTGGTGGTTCTATTCTATAGGCTGAGGACGCGGGTTCAGGCGAGGTGAGGAGACAAACCAAGTTGAACCTATACTGGGTGAAGAAACAAATATGAGTAGCGGCAGTGTTCGCTGAGCAGAAACAAGCGCGAAGCGAACTGGGAGAGACGCGCCCTATCATCCAATCTATTGAGCATATACCGTCTTTCTAATAACACTTTGGAGGAGATTCACATGAAGAAGAGGAACTTCATCGGGCTATTTCACTGACAGGTAACCTCATCTCAAATGGAAAAGCAAATGTTGATTTATTATGCTATATAGAAATGTGACTTAAATGTGTTTTTTAAGAACATTGTATTGTGTGTGGTGCTGAACTAGTTATATAAGATGGATACGGAAAACATACAAAGTGGTTGATAAAGAAGTGTTGTTTAAAGTTAGGAGTAGGCACTATGCAGCATATCAAAACCAGATCACGTTTATCGACTCCTTTGTTCGATTCTCAGTTATCCTGCGCATGCTACCGCGGTTCTCATCCGCCAGTGCTGTTTCTCGGGGACATCGGGTAAAATCATGCATAAATAAGTGCATGTACTGTAATGTTCCTCTCTGTAACGTTGCGTAACGCGAGGAAATGATGACACGCCTTGGGGCTGCCTTCTCAGTGGGTGCACTTAATTCAACATGTTCAGACTGTGTGTGGGAGCAAATAGTTGTTAAACGACTGTTGCTGTGAAAACTACAGTATTCAGCGTACTGTTGAATTGACAGAAAGTTCACTGGATTCCATTACACAACCTCTGTTATAGCCTATAGAAGCTTTATTATATGCTTCAATTATAGACGAGTGAAAATGTGAAAATTCTCTCATCCCAATAAAACATTCAGGAATGTATTGCATATATTGCGTATAGTCAACATAGAAATAATATAATATTATAGGATAGAATATTCTGCATAAATGAGCAACTTACTTTCATCCTCAACTTGCTGATATCCTTCTACCATGTCGCAAAATGGAATTGTCCTCGGGATGTTTTTCATAATGAGAAATATGTGCGTGTTAACCATCTATGTGCATCTGTTCAGGACACTGTACACTACAGGAATGTTTGGAGCTGTGACAGAATGATATAACATTGTGTTGAACTTACATAAGGTTTACTCAAATCTCACTAACCTCCTCGTTGCCTTTTCTCTCTCTGTCCACTAGATGGTGGCATTGCAACGTGAATCACAGTCACTCGGAGCCGGCAGTCATTATCAAAACAACCAGAGAGTGTATTTCTTAAGTGAGCTATTAAACAAAACTCAAGCACACAATCTATGAGTTTGGCAATTACCCGATCACACCAGGGCTATCCAAGCATGAAATACCATACTAGACCCACCAGTAGCGTCCTCCAGGATTTGTCTGGTGGTCCCTCCCATCTGTTGGGACTGGAAGGCCTGGACCCGAGGCCTCTGAGCAAGGCAATGTCCTTCACTGACGAGGCGGTCTCCATCCTGACCTCCAGCAGCCAGCTAGCCCGTTCCCTCCTGGGCTGCACCTCTGCCCTGAAGCGGAAAGAAAGCCTAGCCGCCACCGCTAACCATACTAACGCTAATGCTATCTCTAACAATGACGGTGAGGATGACTTTGACGATAGCAACAGTGCTCTGCGCCGCAAACGCGAGTTCACTCCCGACGAGAAGAAGGACGACGGCTACTGGGATAAGAGGAAGAAGAACAACGAGGCGGCGAAACGGTCGCGTGAGAAACGACGTGCCAATGACATGGTCCTGGAGACGAGGGTTCTGGGGTTGTTGGAGGAGAACGCCCGACTAAGGGCCGAACTCCTGGCCTTCAAGTTCCGCTTTGGCCTAGTCAAGGACACCTCCGACATAGCCATAATGCCGCTGTCCGTGCCTCCACCCAAACATCTTGAACCGAGGTACTACCTACCCCACGATGATGGTTCCTACCCCCATAACACCCCCGCCACCACCTCCCACCACCATCCCCACCACTCATCCTCATACGAGGTGAGGGGAACTGGGCTGCCAACAGGGCGTGACGTGGGCAGTAGTATATCCGAGGACTCTGGTTTCTCCCCTGGAAGCTCCAATGTCGGCAGCCCTGTGTTCTTTGACGACGGACTAGGGGACCACAGCCGAACATCCCCCAGAACGGTAGAGGAACAGGGGCGTTATGAGCCTCGCGCCTCCCTGGAGGCAGAAGGACAGTACCACGGCAGGCAGGACTCTAGCCTACCACACAAACTCCGCTTCAAAACCCCCGGTGGAGGTAGCGAAGGTGTGGAGATACCAGCAAGGTCCCCTAATAGTAAACGTCCTTTCCCCGTAGCTACAGTCGGACCAAACACCCAGAGGAGCCAGGCTGGATGGTACAGTCATAGGGGAGAGGGCCAGGCTGCGTGGCCCAGTGAGGAGGCCCGTGCTGGGCATGATCAGCAGCACCACTACTCCCCGTCTGGAGGGTCTGCACACAGCCCTACCACTACCACAGACTCCCAGTATGTGGCGGAGAATGGCACCCTCAAATCCCAGCTCAGCTCTCTATCGCAGGAGGTGGCCCAGCTCAAGAAGCTGTTCTCTCAGCAGCTGTTCTCCAAACTGGTCTGAGGTCAGGTTGAACACACTCACAACCTCACCTTAACACACATTTTTACATTTACATACAGAGAAGAGCAACAGAGAGAGAAAGGGGTATAGACTCAAAGAAAATTACTTCACTTCAACCTGAACATTGACTTTCACAGTGTCTTAGCTGAACTTGACTTTCACAGTGTCTAAGCTGAACTTGACTTTCACAGTGTCTAAGCTGAACATTGACTTTCACAGTGTCTAAGCTGAACATTGACTTTCACAGTGTCTAAACTGAACATTGACTTTCACAGTGTCTAAGCTGAACTTGACTCACAGGGCACAGCACTGCCCATTTGTATTTGAACTGGGCAAGTCAGTTAAAAACTCATTCTTATTTACAATGACAGCCTAGGAACGGTGGGTTAACTGCCTTATTCAGGGGCAGAACAACATATATATTTTTTACCTTGTCAGCTCGGGGATTCGATCTAGCAACCTTTTGGTGACTTGCCCAACGCTCTAACCACTAAGCTACCTGCCGCTCCATTGATCTCCAGCAAACAGCTACATCAAGTGTGAAGAAGCTGAGCGAACCACATGACAACCTGAAAACTACTTCAATAACACATTCTCCAGATACAACGATACAGTGGCCTTCACCACTATAAAAGCACACCAGCACAGGAAGTACCAGTTACAATAGCAATCAGCAGTCAAAAGCAATACTTCAGGATACTCTGTTTGATTCACAGTACTTCAAAACAGCATTTATGGGTAACTTATATGATACACATTTTTTGTATTTATATTTTGAGTCATTTAGCAGACACTCTTATCCAGGGCGACTTACAGTATGCGAGTGCATACATTTTCATACTTGTTCGTATGATATCTGAAATACATTTTTTTTGTACACTGATCTGGCATGTGTCTTTGATAAAGTTTCACATTCTTTCTTTAGAGACTTTAATTGAACAGGTCGTAACACACTGGAGTACACTGGTAAACCGGAGTACATGCAGCGGTTCACACACTGGAGTACACTGGTAAACCTGAGTACATGCAGCGGTGCACACACTGGAGTACACTGGTAAACCTGAGTACATGCAGCGGTACACACACTGGAGTACACTGGTAAACCTGAGTACATGCAGCGGTGCACACACTGGAGTACACTGGTAAACCGGAGTACATGCAGCGGTTCACACACTGGAGTACACTGGTAAACCTGAGTACATGCAGCGGTGCACACACTGGAGTACACTGGTAAACCTGAGTACATGCAGCGGTACACACACTGGAGTACACTGGTAAACCTGAGTACATGCAGCGGTGCACACACTGGAGTACACTGGTAAACCTGAGTACATGCAGCGGTGCACACACTGGAGTACACTGGTAAACCTGAGTACATGCAGCGGTGCACACACTGGAGTACACTGGTAAACCTGAGTACATGCAGCGGTGCACACACTGGAGTACACTGGTAAACCTGAGTACATGCAGCGGTGCACACACTGGAGTACACTGGTAAACCTGAGTACATGCAGCGGTGCACACACTGGAGTACACTGGTAAACCTGAGTACATGCAGCGGTACACACACTGGAGTACACTGGTAAACCTGAGTACATGCAGCGGTACACACACTGGAGTACACTGGTAAACCTGAGCACATGCAGCAGTACACACACTGGAGTACACTGGTAAACCTGAGTACATGCAGCAGTACACACACTGGAGTACACTGGTAAACCTGAGTACATGCAGCGGTGCACACACTGGAGTACACTGGTAAACCTGAGTACATGCAGCGGTGCACACACTGGAGTACACTGGTAAACCTGAGTACATGCAGCGGTGCACACACTGGAGTACACTGGTAAACCTGAGTACATGCAGCGGTTCACACACTGGAGTACACTGGTAAACCTGAGTACATGCAGCGGTTCACACACTGGAGTACACTGGTAAACCTGAGTACATGCAGCAGTACACACACTGGAGTACACTGGTAAACCTGAGTACATGCAGCGGTGCACACACTGGAGTACACTGGTAAACCTGAGTACATGCAGCGGTTCACACACTGGAGTACACTGGTAAACCTGAGTACATGCAGCGGTTCACACACTGGAGTACACTGGTAAACCTGAGTACATGCAGCGGTTCACACACTGGAGTACACTGGTAAACCTGAGTACATGCAGCGGTTCACACACTGATGTCAGAGATGGATCATTTGTGAACCCATTCTGTTTGTATTATTGTGTTACATGTCTGATTACCCTGCTGCTGTAGGACATGGTATCCCTCACCTCTGTTTGTTTCTACACAGTTTGTCTTAAACGGTTTGTCTAATAAAATATAATAATAACAGATTCTATGTACATATGTTTTCATTTCAACTGTAAGTAATGTGATATACTGTACATGTACGTCAATAAATAAACAGTTTTTCCTAATCAGTGTTTTGTGTCTATGAGTTTCTATTACGTGACTAATACACATTTATGATACTTTATTACGTGTGTCTTACACCGGTCGTCTCACATCCACTATTCTCTTATTAGTGCAGCGGGTCTGAAGTTACTAGTAGCCTCGTACACATGGTTACGACCCCACACACTCCTATGAAGGGTTCTCGCAGCACATGACGAGTCGTCTCCAGTGAGTCATATGAGGGATGGAGATAGAGAGTAAAAAAGAAAACAGGATGTGTTCCCGAACAAACCACTGTGTTTCTACTGTGCTAAAAGCCTGAATTATAAAGGTTCTCCAACACAAAATACATCACTAAACAGCTGATCTAAATGGATTCACAGTATACACAGACCACCTTTCCAACTGAAGTGTTTAAGTGCTTTACATTGTAATGGAGGGAAATATCCTCATCCACTATAAATATAAGTAGTAGTCTACCCACCCAGCTCGTGTTTTCTGCATCAGTGATAGACTTTAATGGTGCTCTTTTCCAACCCTCTACATATACACTACTGTTTGCGTGCTTGAACCTAATGAGACAGGCAGGGTCCTCAGTGGCCTACAGAGGCCTTGCATCTCTCTCTCTCTCTCTCTCTCTCTCTCTCTCTCTCTCTCTCTCTCTCTCTCTCTCTCTCTCTCTCTCTCTCTCTCTCTCTCTCTCTGTCTCTCTCTCTCCAACTCTCTCTCGGGTGATTTCTTTCTCTCTCTCTCTCTCTCTTTACCTCCCTCTCACCAACGATGAACGGGTGATTTCTTTCTCTCTCTACCTCTCTTTACCTCCCTCCTCTCTATCTCCCCCCTCTCTCTCTTCTTACTCCCTCTCCTCCCTCCATTCCCATCCCTCTCTCTCCCCTCCCTCACTCTCTGCAGCTCTGTGATGCACTAAGGGTCACTAGCATGACACGGCAGTGCACACAGCTGAACAGAGCAAGGCATTAAAGGGGGAAAGGAGGGGTTCTGTAGATACAATGCATCTCTACAATATTTACATGAAGGTAAAGTACGGACAGTGCAAATGTGTTACAATAAAATGGATAAAAATGGAGATTGGGGCATAATCTAGGCCTCCCTCTCTGTTCAGTGATGGGGATGGGATGGGGGGAGAGAGTGGGTCTCTGAGTGACTCATATGTACCACGTCAGCAGTAGCCACACACACACACACACACACACACACACACACACACACACACACACACACACACACACACACACACACACACACACACACACACACACACACACACACACACACACACACACACACACACACACACACACACACACACACACACACACACACACACACACACACACACACAGACAACGTCAGCAGCAGCAGGAGGAGAAGCTATTTTAAGCTTCAAGGAGAGGACAGGATATTGATTGGCCCATGTCAGGAAGCACTTCTGGACCTGAATATGAATGGGACAGAGAGAAAGAAAGACTTAGAGAAGAAAGAAGGAGAAGAAAAGAGGGGTATAGAGAGAAGAAGAGTAGATAGAAATAGGGAAGTCAAAGGAGGGAGGGGGAGAGATGCTAATACAGGAGATATGATGATAGTGTAGAAGACTACTTCGTATAGATCAAGAGATGCTAACTGTTCACTACTGGCTCGGTGATATTCAGAGATACATACAGAACAGGTCTGGAAGCTGTTGTTCTTCAATGATCAAAACCCAACACCAGGTGGCATCCGGCACTCTCTGTAGCTGAACGCTTCACCCACAGCAGAAATATCCGTTTCCACACCAGTCCTTATCGTTCCAGTAGTAGACTCTACAGTGTTTTTGTCGAGTAGTAGACTCTCTACAGTGTATTTGTCCAGTAGTAGACTCTCTACAGTGTATTTGTCCAGTAGTAGACTCTCTACAGTGTATTTGTCGAGTAGTAGACTCTCTACGGTGTATTTGTCCAGTAGTAGACTCTCTACAGCCTCATGCCACACCAGTCCTTATCGTTCCAGTAGTAGACTCTCTACAGCCTCATGCCACACCAGTCCTTATCGTTCCAGTAGTAGACTGTCTACAGCCTCATGCCACACCAGTCCTTATCGTTCCAGTAGTAGACTGTCTACAGCCTCATGCCACTCATGCCACACCAGTCCTTATCGCCTCCAGTAGTAGACTCTCTACAGCCTCATGCCACACCAGTCCTTATCGTTCCAGTAGTAGACTCTCTACAGCCTCATGCCACACCAGTCCTTATCGTTCCAGTAGTAGACTCTCTACAGCCTCATGCCACACCAGTCCTTATCGTTCCAGTAGTAGACTCTCTACAGCCTCATGCCACACCAGTCCTTATCGTTCCAGTAGTAGACTCTCTACAGCCTCATGCCACACCAGTCCTTATCGTTCCAGTAGTAGACTCTCTACAGCCTCATGCCACACCAGTCCTTATCGTTCCAGTAGTAGACTCTCTACAGCCTCATGCCACACCAGTCCTTATCGTTCCAGTAGTAGACTCTCTACAGCATCATGCCACACCAGTCCTTATCGTTCCAGTAGTAGACTCTCTACAGCCTCATGCCACACCAGTCCTTATCGTTCCAGTAGTAGACTCTCTACAGCCTCATGCCACACCAGTCCTTATCGTTCCAGTAGTAGACTCTCTACAGCCTCATGCCACACCAGTCCTTATCGTTCCAGTAGTAGACTCTCTACAGCCTCATGCCACACCAGTCCTTATCGTTCCAGTAGTAGACTCTCTACAGCCTCATGCCACACCAGTCCTTATCGTTCCAGTAGTAGACTCTCTACAGCCTCATGCCACACCAGTCCTTATCGTTCCAGTAGTAGACTCTCTACAGCCTCATGCCACACCAGTCCTTATCGTTCCAGTAGTAGACTCTCTACAGCCTCATGCCACACCAGTCCTTATCGTTCCAGTAGTAGACTCTCTACAGCCTCATGCCACACCAGTCCTTATCGTTCCAGTAGTAGACTCTCTACAGCCTCATGCCACACCAGTCCTTATCGTTCCAGTAGTAGACTCTCTACAGCCTCATGCCACACCAGTCCTTATCGTTCCAGTAGTAGACTCTCTACAGCCTCATGCCACACCAGTCCTTATCGTTCCAGTAGTAGACTCAGCTGCCACAGCCTCATGCCACACCAGTCCTTATCGTTCCAGTAGTAGACTCTCTACAGCCTCATGCCACACCAGTCCTTATCGTTCCAGTAGTAGACTCTCTACAGCCTCATGCCACACCAGTCCTTATCGTTCCAGTAGTAGACTCTCTACAGCCTCATGCCACACCAGTCCTTATCGTTCCAGTAGTAGACTCTCTACAGCCTCATGCCACACCAGTCCTTATCGTTCCAGTAGTAGACTCTCTACAGCCTCATGCCACACCAGTCCTTATCGTTCCAGTAGTAGACTCTCTACAGCCTCATGCCACACCAGTCCTTATCGTTCCAGTAGTAGACTCACTACAGCCTCATGCCACACCAGTCCTTATCGTTCCAGTAGTAGACTCTCTACAGCCTCATGCCACACCAGTCCTTATCGTTCCAGTAGTAGACTCTCTACAGCCTCATGCCACACCAGTCCTTATCGTTCCAGTAGTAGACTCTCTACAGCCTCATGCCACACCAGTCCACACCAGTCCTTATCGTTCCAGTAGTAGACTCTACAGCCTCATGCCACACCAGTCCTTATCGTTCCAGTAGTAGACTCTCTACAGCCTCATGCCACACCAGTCCTTATCGTTCCAGTAGTAGACTCTCTACAGCCTCATGCCACACCAGTCCTTATCGTTCCAGTAGTAGACTCTCTACAGCCTCATGCCACACCAGTCCTTATCGTTCCAGTAGTAGACTCTCTACAGCCTCATGCCACACCAGTCCTTATCGTTCCAGTAGTAGACTCTCTACAGCCTCATGCCACACCAGTCCTTATCGTTCCAGTAGTAGACTCTCTACAGCCTCATGCCACACCAGTCCTTATCGTTCCAGTAGTAGACTCTCTACAGCCTCATGCCACACCAGTCCTTATCGTTCCAGTAGTAGACTCTACAGCCTCATGCCACACCAGTCCTTATCGTTCCAGTAGTAGACTCTCTACAGCCTCATGCCACACCAGTCCTTATCGTTCCAGTAGTGAGCCTGGTTACTTAGACGTATTTAAAGTATTTCCTACGTATTTAACGTATTTCCTGGCATAGGTTTATTATGTTAATATTCTGGTTTCTTTTTCTCTCATCTTTCCTTTTTCACTCTTTAAAAAAAATGTGTGTGAGATAACTGGCGATAACATGGAGAGTGTGAGTGAGACACCCCAGATATTGTTTTTGACAGGCATGGACTCCATACATGGTAACCCCCCAGTTCATTGAGTCTACCTCGGTCTGTTTCCTCCCCGCCTGCCTAACAATAACACTGAATAGCCCAATAGATACACATCAGTTGTTTTGTCTACTCTACCCCAGTCCCCAACACCCCTCCCTCTAGTCTAGTCTACAACCAACCCCCATTCCTATAATCCATAGACCATACAGACAGTCTGGTTGCTGGTTGCTAGGCAGACGCTGGCTATGACGGTTGCCAAGGGAACACTGTGCAGCAGACGCAGCTCTGGGGGGAGTGCGTTGGGGGTTGGGTGGTTGTTGTCGGAGTAGAGGGGGTAGGAGCTACCAAGTTTAAGGTCAACGTCTCCCCAAGATTGTCTGACTGACGGTGGTGTGGTAACAAAGAGAGGGGGAGGGAAGGAGAGGGAGAGAGAAGGAGAGGGGGATGGAAGGAGAGGGAGAGAGAAGGAGAGGGCCAGAGAGAAGGAGAGGGGGATGGAAGGAGAGGTCCTTATCGAGTAGTAGAAGGAGAGGGAGAGAGAAGGAGAGGGGGAGAAGGATGGAAGGAGAGGGAGAGAGAAGGAGAGGGAGAGAGAAGGAGAGGGAGAGAGAAGGAGAGGGAGAGAGAAGAGAGGAGAGAGAAGAGAGGTTTTGTCTAGAAGGAGAGGGAGAGAGAAGGAGAGGGAGAGAGAAGGAGAGGGAGAGAGAAGGAGTAGGGGGAGAAGGAGAGGGAGAGAGAAGGAGAGGGAGAGAGAAGGAGAGGGAGAGAGAAGGAGAGGGAGAGGAGAGGGAGGAGAAGGAGAGAGAGAAGGAGAGGGAGAGAGAAGGAGAGGGAGAGAGAAGGAGAGGGAGAGAGAAGGAGAGAGGAGAGAAGGAGAGGGGGATGGAAGGAGAGGGAGAGAGAAGGAGAGGGAGAGAGAAGGAGAGGGAGAGAGAGGAGAGGGAGAGAGAGGAGAGTAGAGAGAAGGAGAGGGAGAGAGAAGGAGAGGGAGAGAGAAGGAGAGGGAGAGAGAAGGAGAGGGAGAGAGAAGAGAGAGGGAGAGAGAGGGAGAGAGAGGGAGAGATGAAGGAGAGGGAGAGAGAAGGAGAGGGGGAGGAGAAGGAGAGGGAGAGAGAAGGAGAGGGGATGGAAGGAGAGGGACTCTCTAAGGAGAGGAGAGAGGGAGAGAGAAGGAGAGGGAGAGAGAAGGAGAGGGATGAGAGAAGGAGAGAGAGAAGGAGAGGGAGAGAGAGGAGAGGGAGAGAGAAGGAGAGGGAGAGAGAAGGAGAGGGGATTTAAGGAGAGGGGATGGAAGGAGAGGGAGAGAGAAGGAGAGGGAGAGAGAAGGAGAGGGAGAGAGAAGGAGAGGGAGAGAGAAGGAGAGGGAGAGAGAAAAGAGGGAGAGGAGAGGAGAGAGAAGGAGAGGGAGAGAGAAGGAGAGGGAGAGAGAAGGAGAGGGGAGAGAGGAGAGGGAGAGGAAGGAGAGGGAGAGAGAAGGAGAGGGAGAGAACACTGAAGGGAGAGAGGAGAGGGAGAGAGAAGGAGAGGGAGAGAGAAGGAGAGGGAGAGAGAAGGAGGAGGGGAGAGAGAAGGAGAGGGAGAGAGAAGGAGAGGGAGAGAGAAGGAGAGGGAGAGAGAAGGAGAGGGAGAGAGAAGGAGAGGGGGATGGAAGAGAGAGGAGAGAGAGAGAGGAGGGAGAGAGGCAGAGGGAGAGGAGAGAGAGGGAAGACTGAGAGAGACACAGCTCTGGGGAGGAAGAGAGGGAGGGAGAAGGAGGTTGGAGAGAGAGAGGGGAGGAGGAGAGAGAAGGAAGGGGAGAGAGAAGGAGAGATTGTCTGAGAGGGGTGAGGGAGAGGGAGAGAGAAGGAGAGGGAGAGAGAAGGAGAGGGAGAGAGAAGGAGAGGGAGAGAAGGAGGGGAGAGAGAAGGAGAGGGGAGAGGGAAGGAGGAGAGGGGGAGAGAGAAGGAGAGGGAGAGAGAAGGAGAGGGAGAGAGAAGGAGAGGGAGAGAGAAGGAGAGGGGGATGGAAGAAGAGATGTATATGAATCTGTTCTTTCTTAATCCTTTCCAATTGATTCCTTTATTCCATGTTTCCAAAGGGGCTTCTCCGTGGCATATGTAAAAGCAATTATGTAACACTGTGAAAACATTTGACTCCAGGTTTGACACAGTTTTTATGAACATACGCACACTACAAAAAGTGGCAAGAAAAAGCATTTGAATTGGCATTGGAATTGGATGGATTCCAACAAGATATTGGACTATAGAATCAGATCTACTGTAAGATACCCGTCTCTCTTCTCTCTGTGTGTGTAGGGTTAATAAGAAAGATGACTAACCAGCACAGAGGGCGTTGGAAGAAGGTTAAACCATGAGCTGACCAATGCTACAGTCCATAAAGTTCAACGGGTTAAACGCTCTACTGACACTAATAACGATACTATTCACACTTTATGGGCTTTCCTCTTTTGTCTTACAGAGATAGAAACTCACTCTCCTCAACACTACTTGTCGGAGGTTTATTGGAGGCAATGAAGAGGTTACCATTAGATTGAAGAATGGCATTGTGTGTGTGTGTGTGTGTGTGTGTGTGTGTGTGTGTGTGTGTGTGTGTGTGTGTGTGTGTGTGTGTGTGTGTGTGTGTGTGTGTGTGTGTGTGTGTGTGTGTGTGTGTGTGTGTGTGTGTGTGTGTGTGTGTGTGTGTGTGTGTGTGTGTGTGTGTGTGTGTGTGTGTGTGTGTGTGTGTGTGTGTGTGTGTGTGTGTGTGTGTGTGTGTGTGTGTGTGTGTGTGTGTGTGTGTGTGTGTGTGATAGGCATCAAGTAATAAGCATAAATAAGTGAAGACAACAGCCTAGGGTCCTCAAAACCATTTGATGCTTGACGTCTATGGAGAACAGGAGTTCTTTATGTTCATGTGTCTTTCACCCTTGTAGTGCAACAGGTCAGTTCTCAAATTCCATATATCCAAAAAATGCTCAAAGGCAATATGATAAGAAGTGATTCCATTTTCCCCCATTTTTATATCTCTGAAATGGGAGATCAAAGGGACAGCAGTATTGTATTAGAGAAAATGTGAGAGAATAACCACTTCTATTACATGTGTGATAACCTTCTTCCATTGAAAACAACATCATTGCTTTCTCCATTGGCTGTTATGTTCTTATCTCCAAGGTCATTCTGAATGGCAGGCCTGCTCTATGATACAATAGGGAAAACACTACGGACCGAGAATAAAAACCCATTCAGAGTGCCAACAGAATAACTGAAGCTGTCCTTGACTATAGTAATCTATCAACACGGACATCCAGAGAGGCTCTTGATGTTGTTACAAAAATCGCCTTGGAAACAGCTTGTCTTATGGCATAAAACGGAGCTTCAGGGCTCAATCGTTATGACATAAAACGGAGCTTCGGGGCTCAATCGTTATGACATCAAACGGAGCTTCACGGACATCAAACGGAGCTGAGGAGCTTCAGGGCTCAATCGTTATGACATAAAACGGAGCTTCAGGGCTCAATCGTTATGACATCAAACGGAGCTTCAGGGCTCAATCGTTATGACATCAAACGGAGCTTCAGGGCTCAATCGTTATGACATAAAACGGAGCTTCAGGGCTCAATCGTTATGACATCAAAACGGAGCTTCAGGGCTCAATCGTTATGACATAAAACGGAGCTTCAGGGCTCAATTGTTATGTTCCCTATGTAATCCAAATGAGAGTCCTTGCAAGCCAAATCTACATTGAGTGTACAAAACATTAGAAACACCTTCCTTGATACACAAGAGAAACTGTTGAGCGTGAAAACCAAGCAGCGTTGCAGTTCTTGACTCTTTCAAACAGGTGCGCCTGGCACCTCCTACCATACCCCGTTTAAAAAGCACTTAAATATTTTGTCTTGCCCATTCACCCTTTGAATGGCACTCATACACAATCCATGTCTCAATTGTCTCAATGCTTAAAAATCCTTCTTTAACCTGTCTCCTCCCATTCATCTTCACTGATTGAATTGGATTTAACAAGTGACATCAATAAGGGAGCATAGCTTTCACCTGCTCTGTCTATGTCATGGAAAGAGCAGGTGTTCTTAATGTCTTGGTTTTGGAGCAGTGGCTTCTTCCTTGCTGAGCGGCCTTTCAGGTTATATCAATATAGGACTCATTTTACTGTGGATATAGATAGTTGTGTGCCTGTTTCCTCCAACATCTTCACAAGGTCCTTTGCTGTTGTTCTGTGATTGATTTGCACGTTTCGCACCAAAGTACGTTCATCTCTAGGAGACAGAACGCGTCTCCTTCTTGAGTTGTATGACGGCTGCGTGGTCCCAAGGTGTTTATACTTGCATACTATTGTTTGTACAGATGAACGTGGTACCTTCGGGCGTTTGGAAATTGCTCCCAATGATGAACCAGACTTGTGGAGGTCTACAATTTATTTTCTGAGGTCTTGGCTGATTACTTTTGATTTTCCCATGATTTCAAGTAAAGAGGCACTGAGTTTGAAGGTAGGCCTTGAAATACATCCACAGGTACACCTTCAATTGACTCAAATTATGTCAATTAGCCTATCAGAAGCTTCTAAAGCCATGACATTATTTTCTGGAATTTTCTAAGCTGTTTAAAAGGCACAGTCAACTTTGTGTATGTAAACTTCTGAACCACTGGAATTGTGATACAGTGAATTATAATTGAAATAATCTGTCTGTAAACCATTGTTAGAAAAATGACTTGTGCCATGGACAAAGTAGATGTCCTAACTGACTTGCCAAAACTATAGTTTGTAAACAAGAAATTTGGGGAGTGGATGAAAAACGATCTTTAATCAGTCCAGCCTAAGTGTATGTAAACTTCTGACTTCAACTGTATATATCCAAGAAGGTAGAAGTTTGTGATGCTATATATAACCTTCAATAGGGGGGAAGCATATACATAAAAACAGATTAATGACATGGCTATAAGCATCATTTTGAGGATTATACATGTTTAAGATGTAACACATCACCTAATAGGACGAAGTTAGGGATTTATTGACTCATCTCATTATTTTATCGAGAGTGATTTATTTGAACACTCATGCCCATTGTGATTGACGAGTTTAGTTTGAATGTATATTGAAGCGAGCTGAATTGGGATAAACACTTTGTTTTTCTTATACAATATATCTCTCTCTCAGTCCTGGGTGCTTTTGCTATGAAAAATGACTTAGGCTGCATCCCAATGCACCCACCCTGTTCCCTATGTAGTGCACCTTTTTTGACCAGAGCCCTATGGGTTAAAACGTTTGGCACTATATAGGGAATGAATAGGGTGCCATTTGGAACGCAACCTTGAATTTAATAGCAGGTTGTAACTGTGATGTCATTTTAGTTGTGCAATAAATTGTGTGATGAGGCTGATTTAAAAAAATAGATATATATTTCACCTTTATTTAACCAGGTAGGCTAGCTGAGAACAAGTTCTCATTTACAACTGCGACCTGGCCAAGATAAAGCAAAGCAGTGTGACACAGATAACAACACAGAGTTACACATGGAGTAAACAATAAACAAGCCAATAACACAATAAACAAGTCAATGACACAGTAGAAAAAAAGAAGGTCTATATACATTGTGTGCAAAAGGCATGAGGAGGTAGGCATATATAGGCCATAGGATAAATAATTACAATTGATCAGATTAACACTGGAGTGATAAATGAGCAGATGATGATGTGCAAGTAGAGATACTGGTGTGCAAAAGAGCTGAAAAGTAAATAAAATACAAACAGTATGGGGATGAGGTAGGTAGATTGAATGGACTATGTACAGCTGCAGCGATCGGTTAGCTGCTCAGATAGCTGATGTTTAAAGTTGGTGAAGGAAATATAAGTCTCCAGCTTCAGTGATTTCTGCAATTCGTTCCAGTCACTGGCAGCAGAGAACTGGAAGGAAAGGAGGCCAAATGAGGTGTTGGCATTGGGGATGACCAGTGAGATATACCTGCTGGAACGTGTACTACGGGTGGGTGTTGTTATCGTGACCAGTGAACTGAGATAAGGCGGAGCTTTACCTAGCATAGACTTATAGATGACCTGGAGCCAGTGGGTCTGGCGATGAATATGTAGCGAGGGCCAGCAGACTAAAGCATTCAAGTCGCAGTGGTGGGTGGTATAAGATGATTTGGTAACAAAACGGATAGCACTGTGATAGACTGCATTCAGTTTCCTGAGTAGAGTATTGGAAGCTATTTCGTAGATGACATCGCCGAAGTCGAGGATTGGTAAGGATCGGTAGGGTAAGTTTGGCAGCGTGAGTGAAGGAGGCTTTGTTGCGAAATAGAAAGCCGATTCTAGATTTGATTTTGGATTGGAGATGTTTAATATGAGTCTGGAAGGAGAGTTTACAGTCTAACCAGACACCTAGGTATTTATAGTTGTCCACATATTCTAGGTCGGAACTGTCCAGGGTGGTGATGCTAGTCGGGCGGGCAGGTGCGGGCAGCAAACAGTTGAAAAGCATGCATTTGGTTTTACGAGCATTTAGGAGCAGTTGGAGGCCACAGAAGGAGTGTTGTATGGCATTGAAGCTCGTTTGGAGGTTAGATAGCACAGTGTCCAAGGAAGGGCTAGAAGTATACAGAATGGTGTCGTCTCCGTAGAGGTGGATCAAGGAATCGCCTGCAGCAAGAGCTAAATCATTGATATATACAAGAGAAAAGAGTCGGCCCGAGAATTGAACCCTGTGGTACCCCCACAGAGACGGCCAGAGGTTCGGGCAACATGCCCTCTGATTTGACACACTGAACTCTGTCTGCAAAGTAGTTGGTGAATCAGGCGAGGCAGTCATTCGAAAAACCAAGGCTATTGAGTCTGCCGATAAGAATGCGGTGATTGACAGAGTCGAAAGCCTTGGCCAGGTCGATGAAGACGGCTGCACAGTACTGTCTTTTATCGATGGCGGTTATGATATCATTTAGTACCTTGAGTGTGGCTGAGGTGCATCCGTGACCGGCTCGGAAACCGGACTGCACAGTGGAGAAGGTAGGGTGGTATTCAAAATGGTCAGTGATCTCTTTATTAACTTGGCTTTCGAAGACTTTAGATAGGCAGGGCAGGATGGATATAGGTCTGTAACAGTTTGGGTCTAGGGTGTCACCCCCTTTGAAGAGAGGGATGACTGCGGCAGCTTTCCAATCTTTAGGGATCTCGGACGTTACGAAAGAGAGGTTGAACAGGCTGGTAATAGGGGTTGCAACAATGGCAGCGGTTACTTTTAGAAAGAGAGGGTCCAGGTTGACTAGCCTAGCTGATTTGTACGGGTCCAGGATTTGCAGCTCTTTCAGAACATCTGCTATCTGGATTTGGGTGAAGGAGAAGCAGGGAGGCTTGGGCGAGTAGGGGGGCTGTTGACCGGGGTTAGAGTAGCCAGGAGGAAGGCATGGCCAGCCGTTGAGAAATGCTTATTGAAATGTTCGATTATCATGGATTTATCGATGGTGACGTGTCACCTAGCCTCAGTGCAGCGGGCAGCTGGGAGGAGGTGCTCTTGTTCTCCATGGACTTTACAGTGTCCCAAAACTTTTTGGAGTTAGAGCTACAGGATGCAAATTTCTGCTTGAAAAAGCCAGCCTTTGCCCAACCCTAATTCTAACTTTAAACCCTAAACCTAAAATCATTTTTTTGCAAGTAAAGCAAAATGGCCTCACTTCTCTGAATTTTTGTTGGTTTACTATTCTTATAAGGACTTCTGGTACTTACAAGTATAATAAAACGTGTACATACACACGCACAGGTAGGCTAAACAAGCTTTAGGCTATTTGTCTTCACCTCGCCCTTTGGGCAACCTAACCAAATCTTTGCCCGAAATCTCATTCTGATTCTGTCTGGCGCTAGTCAATTCAGATACTACTAGTCCGGTGGCCCGGTCCTGCCAAATTGTGTTGCATCAGGTCGAAGCAATAGGGATCAGTACCGTGGGTGCAAACAGGGAGCGCGCGCGCCAACAAAAAAGACGTGACGAGGCAGCCTATGAGCTGTTACGCAACCACTGACCCACTAACACACATTCTAGAGGGGAGAGGGAGAGAAACTGGAGCAAGCGCCCAACATAACAGTCGGGACTCAATGCAAAAGGGGGAGACACTGCTTCTAGTAAGCTACAACCAGACAGACTGACCTCAGAGCAAGTAAGAGGAGCTAGAGCTGCTCCCGAGCGCTTTTTTAATTCTCTCAGACAAATGAAACATCTAGCTATTTGACCATTTCTGTTGAAAGAAATAGAGGATACGAGCCAACTTCAACTGCGGAAAGCGATTGCTTTGTGTCCGGCATTGTGCATTTTTTGCTGGAGACACGTCACTTGTTCGCAAAAGGTGCGTTGGAGTCCTATTGATGTGCTTAATTCTGTGCGGAAATGTTCGATTGGTTTGAATGCTGGATAACAAATTATTTAGAATTTGATATTTGTTTAAAAGTGCAACACTGTTGCGGATTCAGATTCTCATTATGCTTTTAGGTATGGGTATTGTTCACATGCGGGCGACTCGCCCCTACCGGTAGACAGCCACTGTATGTGACTTTGACTTATTTGTAGTCATTGTGGTTTATTTTAAACCAGTTCCCTTTCCCAATTATTCATCATACTGTATATTTCTCAAGCTTAGAACATTCTCAGTTTTAATCAAGGCACTGTATTGTAAAGTGGTGGATGTTGTTGTAAAGAGAAGCGGATTCACATTGCTCAATGCGCTCAATGTCAGGTCGGGCGTTTTTTCCCTCATGGTATTTGTTCAATGGATGGGTAGTAAATCCACTGTGCAATAGATTGGAAAATCAAACCGTTTTGGGGGGTGGCCTCTTGCTGTGAAGAACATTGTCTGGAGTTATTGTAGTTTAAAACACGTTTTTTATTTCTTTACTTAAAAATATTTGTTTTATTGACATGTTGCTAAATCTAAATAGCAGGTGTGTGACCTATATTTTATTTATGAAGTTGTCATTAATAGCCTTGATAAGTCTAATAATATACAGGTAGGTTAATTATAGGCAAAGTATACTGAAAACGAATAGAACATTCTTTTTTATTTCAGTGCAATAAATTGTCTATTGGTGCAGGCAAGTTCGTCATTATTGATTTGGTTCCTATCGGTGACCTCCTTTTGTCGTGTTGTAAGTCAGACCCTCAGGCATTCCATGTGCCTGTCGAGGATGTTCGGCCGTCACATGTAGCTTTTCTCTGCAACTTGGAACAAGAGCGATTACTAGGTGTAAGTCTTGCGTTTGCATCCATTCTATGCCATTAGTCATTTTATGTGGTAAATATTTGGTCAAAACTAGATGTCATGGAATTTTGGCACAAAGGATAGTTATAATCATGTTATTACACATCTATAAGCAGTCCATAGAGTTATTTTGAGGGGGGCTGAGGGGTGGTATGGCATATGACATAATAGCTATGCACTAGTAAGCTACGCAGTAGAATGAGAGGGGGAGAATGAATAGAATCGTGGTCTTTCATGAGGGCTGGGGGAAAGTTTGCAGAATGAATTCATAGACAAAGATCTGCATGCATGTGCCCTGATATTTAACAATTAGAAATATCACATGTATTTCTTTTTTCATTTTTTTCTCCATTTTTTAAAATCTAGAGGTATTTGTATTTAATTGACCTGTTGCAAAGTAAAAGCAGGTGTTGCCAATCGAGACTTGTGCCCTGAGGTTTTCACCAGCCATATGTTTAATGTTTAACACTAGCCTGTACATGATTTCCCATAGCCTAAGCAGAATGCGTTACAGTCATCTCCCAGTCAGTACAACTATATTTGCTATTTATATATTTCTTGCGAAATCTGTACTCAAACAAAACACTCACATCCTATGCAGGTGTAATTACACCAATTATACCAGGTGGTATAATTCCGGTATTTTCTGCCAGTCTATAAAGTTGCCTGTTCCCATGGGATCTTAATGGGACGAGTTCTATTGCATAATTAAGATAATAACCCAAAACAGGGCTTGTGTGTGTTGAGTTGTCCAACTCCAAGACATGATGCAATAGAGGGAAACCCCTCCGTCGGCAGAGCTGCAGTCACCGAGCCTTTTAGGCTGCTGCCAGTTGGTCTGTTTACAGAACAGCCTTTCTTTCCCAATGTGAATATTGGTCAAACCAGTCTAACTCTGACTGGAGGAAAGCAGGATGTGTGGAAAGACTCAGAGCTACATTTTGGTCTGCAACTCAGTTCACTGTGACATGAAACATAATCAGGAGGGTGTTTCTTTGGCTTTGCCACACAGCCTCTTTGAGCGAATTCTGATTAAGTGTGTCCCTACCTGGTACAAGCTGGCCATATATAAAAAAAAGACTAGAAGGCAAACGTGTTGGGGGCTCGTAGTACTTAGCTGACTCCTGACACTCTTAGAATTAGCCTCTGTGGAATCTGAAGCAGCTGAACACTTTGGCTGCGCGATAGTGAAGTCACTTTTAGGGTACTTTAATCTAGGCTATAACCTTGAAGGATGCTTGGACTTACACCTAGCAAACAACACCCCTCATTTTATTGCAAGTGAATGGAGAGCTGAAGTCCATGTTGCAGTATTACAGCTCTTTATGGGTAGGAAGTTGTAGAGGGATTAGAGATGTTTGGCACAGGTTTGGTGCCATCTATATTGGTCAGTTGGAACGTATTGGCCTATTCAAATGACGATAAGTACATCCTAAATGGACATTGATAAGAACATTGATAAGGAAAATGTAACATAAATAAAGTGCATTTCCCTAGTTGCAGATGGAAAACAAGGGGGGGTAGCCTAATCCCCAAGCCCATGTGACAGAGAGGACGACATGCTTATATAGAACTCAGAGTTGACCTGGAATGTCTCCCTAGATTCTAGGTGCCTTTTCTTAGAAGACAAAGCCAGAACCTAAAATGGAGGCGCCCTGACCGGCCTCTCCACCACATGTCCATTTATGTGGGTGGCTCATCATGTCTTGGAGATGGAGGGGGAAAGGGATGCTTTGCGTTACTCACTCTTGCCTTTGGGGGGGTCAAAGGTGATGGTGAAACGCCTGAGTACGGCTTTGGCTGTGCTAACATTTCCCATCCGTCTTTAACATCTCCCTCCAGCTAAACTCGCTGGTGGTGAAATCCTATCTGTGAGTGAGTCATTCCTACAGCTTGATAATTGTGTGGGAAGCGAGGGAGATTCTGGCTTTTGAAAATCTTCAATGCTTTTTTCTTTGTATTATCCCTTTGGAATGATAATTTGGCTTTAGCATCCAGTATTTACCTCAATATTACAGAGAGAATTCAACCTCTAAAATGTACTCACTCTGACCTCCAGTGTGTGACCTGTAGGTGTGGCTAATATTTCAGCATTAGGCAAGCTCTGCTTTGTCAACTTGTCACAATGACATTCAGAACACTAGCACATCAGCCCGGTCCTTACAGCTCTATGAAATATGTTATGTCGGATTTTGACATGGAACATGGGTGTGTGCCTTCTGACGTCAATGCTTATTTTTTAAAGTATCTAATGCATGCTACGTATCGTCTGCATAGAGATAGAGTAGCATAGAGACCCCTCTCGGTGTCAAATAGAGTATCCAGGAATTCGTGTTGCGTATCAATCACCAGGGGTTTTATAATCCGATTTTGCGCTGCTGACGTAGGCTCTTCAAGTTTAAAAAAAAAATGTTTTTTTTTACAACGTACCGCAGTGTCTGTAAAATTCCTTTAATGTCGTGTCCACCAATTGAATTCATCTAAGCCCTTCTCGTCAGCCTTCCTCCCCAATACCCCTTCTCTATCACTCTATTTTTAGAGCGCTCTGTAATCCCTCCCCCTATCCATTTTCCTCCCTCTCCAGCTCTATTTACCTATTTTATGGCACGCAGTCAAAAGCAGAGAGCAAGCTCTGTTTAAATCAAATCACATTTATTTGTCACGTGCGCCGGATAGAACTTTACCATGAAATGCTTACTTATGAGCCCTTACCCAACGATGCAGAGTAATAAAAAAAACACAAGGAATAAAATACACAAGAATGAAGCTATATACAGGGAGTACCAGTACCATTTCAGTGAGGTAGAGGAAAATGCGCAGCGCTCCGTTTTTAGGTCAGTGGGACACGCAATGGCGCTCTCTCTCTCTCTCTCCCTTCTTTTGATCGATGAGTGGAAACATTGTGACATTCCTGACATTCTAGTTTTCTGTTTTCCCTCGCTACTTTGTTTCTACAACATACTACACCCTCTAGTATTGTGTCTGGGCGAAAACCAAAACCGAGACAGAGAAAGAGATGGCTCATGTGGTGGCTGTGGTGATTCTTTGGGAGAAAGACAGCAGAAAAAAACAGGAGGGGATTCCTATTTGGCTGTCTCCCACTGTGAAAAGAAGACAGAGAAATGTGTCCTGGAAGGTGTAACCACTAAAAAGATTATGCAAATGAGGAAAGGAGGAAGGGAGCTGCCACTGTGAGAAAGATATACTGTAAACTAGTATTATTATGCAATAAAATGGTCATACTGTAGATTGTTATGATGAGGTTGAAGCTAGGTCAAGTTGTTATGATGAGGTTGAGACTAGATCTATATTGTTATGAAGTTGAGACTAGGTCAGGTTGTTATGACGAGGTTGATACCAGGTCAGGTTGTTATGACGAGGTTGAGACTAGGTCAGGTTGTTATGACGAGGTTGAGACTAGGTCAGGTTGTTATGACGAGGTTGAGACTAGGTCAGGTTGTTATGACGAGGTTGAGACTAGGTCAGGTTGTTATGAAGAGGTTGAGACTAGGTCAGGTTGTGTAACCCAGACAAGCTCTATAGCCAAATGAAGTGGCTAGAAAGTACTCTACTTGGGCTGAGTTCAGTTAGTGTGTCAGTGACAGACGGAGTAGAGACAGCTTTAGATCAGATCCCAAAAATAAAACCAGACCTTATTCAGTCTTACTTGAGCTATTGTTAGATATAGTGGTGGTAGCCTGATAGTGGTAGCAAAGACCAGAAATTAACAGATTAAATATCTAACATTAGAAACAATTTTGAATCTATAGAAAAAGAGATAAGATAAGATAACAATATCTGACCAAAAGCTTCTGTTACTGATCTACAGGTTTTCCTGTTTGACTAAAATTTGAATCAATAAGACAGCAACCAATCAGAACAGGCCACCATGATTACCTCAGCGCTCTGTTTGATCTGTTATCAGAATCACAAACGGCAACGGACTCTGTCAATGTTTTGACTGATGCAGTCTTGTTGGCTCAGGGAGTTGCTTCAGAAAAAGCGGCAGGGTAGCCTAGTGGTTAGAGCGTTGGACTAGTAACCGGAAGGTTGCGAGTTCAAACCCCCGAGCTGACAATCTGTCGCTCTGCCCCTGAACAGGCAGTTAACCCACTGTTCCCAGGCCGTCATTGAAAATAAGAATGTGTTCTTAACTGACTTGCCTGGTTAAATAAAGGTAAACAACATATTGAAACAACATGTTGATTCCTCACAGATCTGTTTTTCTAGTGGAGAAATAGAACATCTAGATAGGACACACTGCCCTGTTAAGTGATGCATAATTAATGTCTCTGAATCATCAGCGCAACAGATCTAGAATTAGCGCATTTACGTTATGTAACATCTCGATGAGTCAACTGAACTGCTTATGCAGCAACACCACCGACCGATGTTGGTGACTTGTGAGAAAAGGGGATGTTGAGCAATGTTTCCCGTCGGTAGGGGCACAGAATGCACTCGACACATACTAACTAACTGTGGTTGTGTAATACCTGGCAGGCTCTCTAGCTGGCATTTTATAAAGGAAAAGAGACCTTGGCTCTCTCCTCTGGTGCCGTTGGGGAATCACAGCCAGTTGAATAACAAGTCATATGTCAGCTTCAGGACATCAGCCCACTGTTATGACACAACAATACGTGACAAGTTAGTGATTCTTTGAGTTGACCTCTTTGATGGATTATTGTAGACAATTGTGCCATAAGAGACCAATGTGACCTCATAGCTACATAAAAAAAAATATCCCGCCTGTCAACTGATAAAGGTTATAGAGGGACATTAGTAGAGGTCGATACATAGATGGTTTGCGCTCCTTCCCTTTCTCCCTCCCTGAATGCCCGTCGCTCAGTAACCACAGCCCTGGCACTAGGTCAGACTGGCCCTCTTATGTGACTGTCTGGTGCAGCGCTGTTACACAACACTGTACAGAGAGCGCTTTAGACACTGCAGCTCAGAACCTCCCTTACCTGCACAACCCACCTATTTGTTTTATTTTATTGAACCTTTATTTAACTTGGCAAGTCAGTTAAGAACAAATTCTTACTTGCAATGACAGTCTACCGGGGAACAGTGGGTTAACTGCCTTGTTCAGGGGCAGATAGACAGATTTTTTTACCTTGTCAGCTCGGGGATTCAATCCAGCAACCTTTCGGTTACTGGCCCAACGCTCTAACCACTAGGCTACCTTCCGCCTAGCAGCCTCTGAGCAGAGTTGACCTATATTCCTGTGAGTGGAGTGGGAAGGGTACCGGTCGTGCTGCTGCCTTACTCACCCTCCCTCTCTGTATACCCCCAGGCTGGCCCACCTCAATACCCCGCCTTGTCCCCCACAGAACTCCAATAAGGGTCTAGCAAAGGAAAGTCCTTTTGAGTATGAGGGATTGTGTAAGGTGATCAAAAGGAATGTTCAGATTCAAATCCAAGATGAAACATTTTCTTACATAATGTTATGATTATGTCATAGTAGCTCGTATACTTTCTGGGCACAAGCAAATGGTGACATGCCAGTGTGTGAGTGATGGCAGATCCATTGCAGTTTGGATCAAGTGTCAGATTCGCAGTTATGAAGTCATGTGAACTCCAGAATACCCTGAACTAATCACATCATGAGTTTCTAGGACTGTATGTTCTGTCTCGATCATCACCACTGTACAGTAACATTGAAATACATTGAATGCCTAATGTATGTCACAGTGGGAAGGCATAGTATTTATGGTAACTAATGAATGTTCTCTCTCTTATTCTCTCTCTTTCTATAGTGTGTTTCCTCGTGAGCGATCCCAGCCTACAAGAAAAAGTCTTCCAGGGGACCAACTGACCTACTTCACTTCTGCATCCTAGAGACTTTCAAGGAATACAGAAGAACCTACTTTGAAACTCACATTTCACAAAACTTTGTCACGTAATTTAACCAATGAGGTTCAGCCTTAGAGAAGCACAAATACATCACCCCAAGTGTTTTGCAGATCCTGCGACTTAAAGAGAAAGCTAATACAAATAAGTTCTCTCTCCAGCGAACGTCCTCTCCCTTACCTCCATTTGGCCTTAATGCCAGATCACCAATCTGGTCAAAAGGACTCAACAATGGAAAGCCTGAATCTTCACTTTGCATCTCCCAACAACAACAACAACGATCTGGACATAGACTCATACTCTAACTACAGCGAGAGCCTCCCGCCACTGTCTCCCAGACCCGGTGACGATGACGTCCCGCGCCGCCAGACCAAAGGCGGCTCAAAGAACAGCATGTCCAGCCGTCGCAAGCGGGAGTTCATCTCCGACGAAAAGAAGGACGCCTCCTACTGGGAGAAGCGGCGCAAGAACAACGAGGCGGCCAAGCGTTCCAGAGAGAAGAGGAGGATGAACGACATGGTGCTGGAGAACCGTGTGATGGCGCTGAATGATGAGAACAGCCGTCTGAAGACGGAACTCCTGCAGCTGAAGCTTCGCTTCGGCCTCATCAGCACTGCTTCCTACATGGAGAAGAGCCAGCAGCTCTCCAACAGCGGAAACGGACAGTCCAGTGCTGGTAACCCCTACTTCTCCAGTAGCGGGTACTCCAGTGCCTGTGGTAACACTCTGCTGAACTCTGACTCATCCGAAGCAGAACAGTCCACCAGAGGGGAACGCCACACCCCACTCCCAAAATACTCTCCAAGAGGATCCCTCTCCGACGGGTGCATGTCTGACGACTCTTCCAGCCCTGAGCCCATGGGCTATGAGATCAAGATGGAGTCCAACGACACTGACATGGATGCTGGTCTCCCCACTGGGATCTCCTTCAACGGTGGCCACCAACACAGGTCCCAAGAGGCCGACTGTGCCATGGACTTCCACCACAACCACCAGAACAACTCCCGCCAGGAGTCTGCCAGCCCGGCACCCCAGCAGGTAGCGGCCCCAGCCCAGAGGAGTGTGATACAGATGTACCGCTCCCCCAGCTCCTCCTATATGGAGAGCCAGAACCAGAGGCAAGCAGAGGACATGGAACAACAACAGTCCCAGGTCCAACAAAGCAGACAGTCTGAGAACACAGAGACCATCACAGAGGAGGTCCAGAGGTACCGAGCCCGAGAGGAGCAGCAAAGACATCAGGAGACACAGAGAAGCCAGTACAGCCCTTATCAGACCCAAGATGGCGGCCACAAGGAAGGATTCGCCCCAGAGCTCCTCCACCACAGTAGAGAAGAAGGCAACATGTCGAGCCACTCCTCCAACCAGCACCACATCAACAACGCCTATCTCAGTACCCTGGATGAGGAGGAGCCCCCAGTGCTCACTTACGAGGGCGGCCCCAGGGCCGGAGTGGGATTCTACACAGAGTCCCACTCTGGGAAAGACACTTCGTCCAGTGATGGTGAGCAAAGGAGCTCAGACAAAGAAGGTGGTTCCACTAGCGATGACGAGTCACCATCATCTTCCTCTTCCGAGGTCGGAAGCTACAACCAGAGGGCGACATCACAGATGTCGGTGCCACAGAGTCAGAGTGGAGACGATCAGGCCACCTACCTGCCCCACAAGCTCCGCCTGAAATACAGAGCGCTGTCCAATCAGGGGGAGGTGCCAAACAGAAGCCCCGCCTCCTCCACATCCCCCCCGCCCTCTCATCCCCAGCATCCCTACCTGGCCCTGCCTAGCAACCACCAACATGGCGGCCACAGCAGTGGGGAAAACAAAGAGGCAGGGAACGAGTCAGAATTCTGCTAGCAGAGGGAAGCAAGAGAAAGAGAGGAGGTGTGGAAGGAATGCAAAAAGGGATCCAGCGCAGGGAGGAAGAATAAGAGGTGTGAATAAGGGAGCACCAAAGACTCTTTGAGATACTGCGACCAACAACCAACCTCAGTTTTGCTTCATCATCAGGTGTCTCGCTCCTTTTCACCTACCACTATGCCAACAGACACTCCTCTTCGATGATGATAATAATAACAAGGACAGTCAAAGTGATGTTCACAATCACCACAGACAGATTCAAAAGACTTGGTTCACTGTGTCGCCATGTTTTTATATGGACCCTTCCCTCACTCCCATCCATTTATCCAATCCATGAACAATGATAATAATAGATCACTTATTGGTTCAGCAAATGTGGTGGAGTGAAAAGAATGAGGGGAATGGAATGGATGGAACTCACATTTTCTTTCCTTCGGGAAAAGACAAACAATCACATCACAATGGAAGGTTAGAATGAACGTTAAAATGGAAGGCTGTTTTCAGGCTCTGGTTTGAACTCTCAAGTGGCCAATTGCTTTGTGGGTGGTAAGGCATTCTGGGAACATTCCCATGACCAAAGAAACACGTCCAACCCCCCTGACAATGAGTTCCATTCTTCCTCCCCACCAACAAAACAGCTGTACCAGTTTCCATTACTCCCTAAACACCTATCCCAGCTTTATGCAGAATAGGACACCTAATCATTTTTCAAGCACTTGGATTGTAAATAACTGTGATATATAAAATGTACATATATTTAAATATATTTTCCAAAGAAAAAAATGAAAAACAACAAAAAATAAAAAGGAGAAATGGAAGTAGAAAAGGAGAAGCTATCAGTTTGTCCTTGTGAGAAAGTTTTTGTACAGTCCGTTCTCAATGTCAATGAAATGCCTCAAGTTGTTTTCTTAAAAAATGTCTGCATGAACCACCGCTGCAAGAAACTCTTTCTTTTAGATTCCATGTCACTAGCAAATGCCTGGAACAACTTACCATCAATTGACCTTTTACTGACCTCTTACACACACACACACACACACACACACACACACACACACACACACACACACACACACACACACACACACACACTGACACACACACACACACACACACACACACACACACACACACACACACACACACACACACACACACACACACACACACACAGAAAGCCCCTGAACATATCACAAGACTACACACTACATGTTTTGAATGGTAAAACCATGAATACAAAAGCACATTGCAATCCAGAGCGCAACAAATTCTCAATTCATTAGACTTAGACTGATCATAGGAATCAAGTAGTAATTGCACTTGAGAAGCAATGGGGGAAACGACTCTCTTCTCACTCAAAGGTGCCCCAATCTTGGCCTTTACATTGAGTTGCTTTATCAGCTGTGGATCATACAGGCTGTACTAGTTAAACGTCTCACATCCACGTGCCTGCCTACTGGCCGTTCTGTATAAATGTATAGTTCTCTATCTCTCTTGGATACTGTTATTATTATTATTTGATTATTATTTTCTATTTGATTCAGTTCTTTTGGGGGGTTATTGTGTGTTTTTTCCGTCCCCTTGTATCTTCCTGGTTGTGATACTGTAATGTATGTATTTTACCCATGTCCCGATCCCTTGACATTTGTACTCTGTGATATTGTTCAACGTTTGTGGTTTGCCGGATGGTTAAGGAAATGGATTTTCCAGAAATGGGTAATGCAATGGTTATAATGACAACAACTCATTCTGATTGTTGAAAGATTGAAAACATTGAAAAATAAAAGGATGTTGAAAAAACATAAATTAAAAGTATTCTTTCGTGTGATTTTCTTTAACTTTTGTTGTGCTCTTTCTGGTCTAATGGTGAAACATAATTCACACACATGATAAAATGGTCATAAATGGAACACCGTTCCAGATTTTTTTACCCCCTGTTACATCATGATTAGATTTGTTGAGGGGGAAAAAATATTTAAATCAAGTTGGCAGATGACTTATGCAGTTTAAAAGTAGACATATATTATATGACATATAAAACATAAGCATGTAGAAAACTCCCCAAAATATGATTTATTACAGGACACATCTTAGCACAGAACACACTGATCATTACTCCTGTAAACACAGCTACAACTCTGCAACATAAATATCTTCAGTATTTTAGTGTTCCTCCCCTCTTCTCCTCTGTCCCTTCCTCCCTTCGTCCAGTACTGTACCGAACAAAACTTTTAAAACAAGGCCGTCAAACTCTACACAGATACAAACACAAATAGCTTCAGTATTCTAGTGTTCCCCATCTCCTCTCCTTCGTTCCTCTCCTTCCTCCCTCCCATCTTTCCTGGCAAAGAGGATTAATAGTAATGTGAGGAGCATCGGTGTGACACACAAGCACACTGTGTCCCAATGGCCAGAAATACACACACACACACACACACACACACACACACACACACACACACACACACACACACACACACACACACACACACACACACACACACACACACACACACACACACACACACACACACACACACACACACACACACACACACACACACACACACACACACACACAGTGTCCCAACGGCCATGCCAGTTAGGGCACCGGAATCTAACATCCATGACGTAACCGTGGTGACCTACTTACTCATGTCATAAACTCTAAACTCCACCAACGGACACACACACACACAAGCCGCCGGGCGGCAGAGTCCTGAGTACAACAAATAAACACACACTAAGCTACTACACACTCTCACACTCTAGTCAGTAATCACATAATGGGTGAGAGGCTTTTGCTCCTCAACATTTTGCAGAAAACTTTTGGGTTCAGTTTATATAATAGTGTGGCTACAGTGTGTCATCTGTCTCTTGATAAACTAATATGCCTAACACAGTTATAATGTAGTACACTATAGGCCCAGGCTTCCTGTTATGGAAATATCCATGTAAACTAATATGCCTAACACAGTTATAATGTAGTACACTATAGGCCCAGGCTTCCTGTTATGGAAATATCCATGTAAACTAATATGCCTAACACAGTTATAATGTAGTACACTATAGGCCCAGGCTTCCTGTTATGGAAATATCCATGTAAACTAATATGCCTAACACAGTTATAATGTAGTACACTATAGGCCCAGGCTTCCTGTTATGGAAATATCCATGTAAACTAATATGCCTAACACAGTTATAATGTAGTACAACTCTATAAACTAATATGCCTAACACAGTTATAATGCCCCAGGCTTCCTGTTATGGAAATATCCATGTAAACTAATATGCCTAACACAGTTATAATGTAGTACACTATAGGCCCAGGCTTCCTGTTAAAATATCTAATAATATCCATGCCTAACACAGTTATAATGTAGTACACTATAGGCCCAGGCTTCCTGTTATGGAAATATCCATGTAAACTAATATGCCTAACACAGTTATAATGTAGTACACTATAGGCCCAGGCTTCCTGTTATGGAAATATCCATGTAAACTAATATGCCTAACACAGTTATAATGTAGCACTATAGGCCCAGGCTTCCTGTTATGGAAATATCCATGTAAACTAATATGCCTAACACAGTTATAATGTAGTACACTATAGGCCCAGGCTTCCTGTTATGGAAATATCCATGTAAACTAATATGCCTAACACAGTTATAATGTAGTACACTATAGGCCCAGGCTTCCTGTTATGGAAATATCCATGTAAACTAATATGCCTAACACAGTTATAATGTAGTACACTATAGGCCCAGGCTTCCTGTTATGGAAATATCCATGTAAACTCATTTGGAAATAGTATAAAGCTTGTCTCTAAATAGATGAACCTTTTACTGCAGTGGGTTAAATCAGGGTCACACATGGTGTTTCTTTTCTTGAAACAAAAGTACACACCTCGCACACATGGTTATGGGCTCAAAAACAAGAAGACATCTGTACCATGTCAGACACACAGTTGAAATGTATTACATTTGGAGTTTGCATCCCAATATTACACATCACAGAAGACTGAAACATAACAAAACCGTTTGATGTAGAAACACCGGATTGTCGGCTGCGTTTAAAAAATAATGTTTATGAATGATGAAAAATATGAATAACTTTCCACCCATGAGGCCACTATGGTCATTTGACTGCAGGAAAGGGCTGCTACATGTAATTCACACATCTTACAAAGTTACATAATATATATTTTTACAGTAGGTTTAGGAAATATCCACACAATTCATCTCATGAGAGAATAAATTTGTCACAGTTTATATTTATAATCACTGAATCAGCTATAATATAAAGCTGTGTCTCTTTGTAAAGAAATACATCTACAGAATGAGACTGTCCACAGAGCCCTGTAATCAGGAGTTATTACTGTAAACTCATTGGTCTCAGGTCAGGTTATGTAACAGCATAGATGCTATACTGTAAAAGGTATGTCTCTTGATAAAAACTAATATGTCTAGTAAAGTCCTATATATCTACACCTACTTATACACATCCACCCTATATAATGCACAGTATATACACCACATACATACATATGTGGTGTATGTGGTGTATGAGGTATATGTGGTGTATATACTGTACAGTATGTAGGGTAGGTGTAGATTTTTTTACCCCCTGTTACATCATGATTAGATTTGTTGTATACGATCGTCAAGGGTCACTAGCTCTGAAACAGTAACGGCTTTTACGTGACCGACTGGGATCCGTCCCAGAATGCACCCCACCACGGCGCGGATAACAAATTATATAACAGCTTGGAAGAAAAAAAATGCCTCTAGAGGAATTTGAGTCGGTTGGCACCTCAGTTGGAACATGCTGTCGATGTAAGAAATGGCACAAGCGCTTCCTTTCACTGGGATGTCAGGAACAAGATGATATTTCACAGTATGGTTACGTGATACACGTTATAAATAGACTGTTAGCAATTATGAGTCAGTAATCAGTAAATGATGTACAATAATATCAATCAAACATTGTCAAAAGCCACAAGTCACTTTGTTGCCGTGGTAATATTTCAAAATATTCTAACATGATGAGAATAACAGTGACTAGCTAGTATTTATAGGTTCTGTTATTCATCATTCATTACTTGAAATAATATAAATGAAACACTCCAAGTGCCATTCACAAGTCAATTTATAATCAATCTATTGGGAGTATGGTAATATATACCCTAAAAGGTGTTTTACATATTACATTCTATAACAAGCCTCGAACATAATTACAATCATCAAATCATTAAGTAATAAGCAAACATGTAAATGCAAGTCACTGACTAACCACCACAACCTAACCACCACAACCTAACCACCACAACCTAACCACCACAATCATTAACCATTCATTTCCTGTAATAAAAAGAATAACATCCCTCCATCTTCTATCAGTTAATCTATAGATATAGTAGAGAGATTAAGACTTAATGGTGTTCTGTGCATCAGTTCAGGAACACAGACACCCTGTTGCTGGTGATTAGTTACCAGACAGCTATGGGCTCTATCCTAGCTTGTACATTTCCCCTCTGGCTGGGCTTATAGACGTTGCCACGGCTGCCAGTCAGTCATAGCAAGGCTATGTCCCAAATGGTATCCTATTCCCTATATAGTCCATATATTTCTGGTCAAAAGTAGTGCACTATATAGGAAATAGAGTGCCGTTTGGGATGTAGTCATGGTGACATTCCGTAGAAAACCGCAGCGCTTTGTGTATGTAAGTATAGATAGACTCTACCGGTTCACTTCCCTTCTCTCTCCCTCTTTCCCCCCCATCGCTCCCCCTCTTTTTTTCAACCCTTTTTTTCTAAAGCTGTAGTATGCAGAAGCTTGCGAAAGCAGCTCAATGGAAAAGTAGGTCATTAGGGAGGGGCAGAGAGGAGGATGAGGGTTGAGGGAAGAGAAGGGGAATTCAGAGTGAGGAGTGGAGAGGGAGGGAGGTTACGTCACATGCCTCTGCAGTGTCAACTCGGACAAACTCATCAAAGCAGCACGCGCACACGCACACGCACACGCACACACACACACACACACGCACACGCACACATGCGCGCACACGCACACGCACGCACACACATCAGTGACTGAACCCCTATTAAACACGGCCTCCTCACATTGTACATAGACAGATCACTATGGGTGAAACTACCTAATGCTGGAGGCCACAGACCTTGTTGACTTCCTGCTATTGTTACTGACGTAACTTCAGCTGAAGTAAAAGCAAAACAAGACGTGGGAGTCTTTGATGTTCACACTGACACCATCTGATAAGCTTGTGCACGTTTTGATTAGGCTTGAAGGAAAGACATTTGAGCGGTTTGAGGCTAAGGGGCAAAAGGTAGTAAGGAGTGCCACCATTTTGGTGCAAAGACATGTCATCATTGTAGAACAGGCAGGTTGACGTTTATTGTCATGAGTCTTGTCCTGGAGTAAGAACTGAGCAATTTCCCATTAGATAGACAATTTTGACTTTGCAACTGATTATTTTTTGCTTTTTGGTCTTAATTTAAAGTTAGAGTTAAGCATTAGGGTTAACAGTGTGGTTACGGTTAGATTTAAAATCAGATTTTGTGGCTGTGCCAGCTAGTGACCACTCTGCAGAGCTGCCTCCAGAACAAGATTCATGACAAAAAACAGTAACCTGTGTAGAACAGTCACAGGTGGGATTTGAAATGTTTGCCATGACCAGTAGCAGGAAATAAGGTAATAGGCCTACCAGTGTCCCGCCCTGTTACCCTGGGATACGCAGCACTAGAAGATTCTATTCTGCTATTCTCTTATACTCTCTCTCTCTCTCTCACACACACACACACACACACACACACACACACACACACACACACACACACACACACACACACACACACACACACACACACACACACACACACACACACACACACACACACACACACACACACAGGTGTACAGTAGCCTATAATATAGCATTAGTGGCCCTGGTGTGGTTTCTGGGCTCCCGGTCTACCCAACTTCCTGTCTGGAAATACAGTTTAATACCGTAGAACACAGTGCAGCTGACTGTAGGTTGTGTGTGTGTGTGTGTGTGTGTGTGTGTGTGTGTGTGTGTGTGTGTGTGTGTGTGTGTGTGTGTGTGTGTGTGTGTGTGTGTGTGTGTGTGTGTGTGTGTGTGTGTGTGTGTGTGTGTGTGTGTGTGTGTGTGTGTGTGTGTGTGTGTGTGTGTGTGTGTGTGTGTGTGTGTGTGTGTGTGTGTGACTGCAGAGTGTATAGAGATCCACCCCTCGCGAAGTGAAGCCAATGCAATGGGTCTGGGTCTGAGCCTGTCGTGAATAACACAACCCAGAGTTACATAACCACCACTCTGATGCTGGATGTAGGTCAGAGGGGAGGGCGGGATGGAATGAGGAGGGAGGGAGGGAGGCAGGGAGGAAAAACACAGAGTGTTAACACTGTATGTTGGTGAGTGAGTGAGTATGGAGGGGGTGAGGGAGTTTGTGAGTGCATATGCATTTTGGGTTTCTACATGTTGTCTGGGTGTGACTCGATGCAGGAAAGTAAATCAACCACAAGTAAATTCTGTACTCTGTTCTATCTCTCATATTCCCCACCTTCTAATCTAAACCAAAGCATGTTCTCTCAAATCAACAATCTTTGCCACTGCCTCATCTTACATGTGACAGGGTTGTATGTTACGCAATAGTTACTTCTTTCCACAAACAACAGTTTCCACTCTCATCTGGCTGTCAGGTCATCAGGCTGTCAGGTCATCAGGCTGTCAGGTCATCAGGCTGTCAGGTCATCTGGCTGTCAGGTCATCTGGCTGTCAGGTCATCAGGCTGTCAGGTCATCTGGCTGTCAGGTCATCTGGCTGTCAGGTCATCTGGCTGTCAGGTCATCAGGCTGTCAGGTCATCAGGCTGTCAGGTCATCAGGCTGTCAGGTCATCAGGCTGTCAGGTCATCTGGCTGTCAGGTCATCAGGCTGTCAGGTCATCAGGCTGTCAGGTCATCTGGCTGTCAGGTCATCTGGCTGTCAGGTCATCAGGCTGTCAGGTCATCAAGCTGTCAGGTCATCAGGCTGTCAGGTCATCAGGCTGTCAGGTCATCAGGCTGTCAGGTCATCTGGCTGTCAGGTCATCAGGCTGTCAGGTCATCAGGCTGTCAGGTCATCAGGCTGTCAGGTCATCAGGCTGTCAGGTCATCAGGCTGTCAGGTCATCTGGCTGTCAGGTCATCAGGCTCAGGTCAGGCTGTCAGGTCATCTGGCTGTCAGGTCATCAGGCTGTCAGGTCATCTGGCTGTCAGGTCATCAGGCTGTCAGGTCATCTGGCTGTCAGGTCATCAGGCTGTCAGGTCATCTGGCTGTCAGGTCATCAGGCTGTCAGGTCATCAGGCTGTCAGGTCATCTGGCTGTCAGGTCATCAGGCTGTCAGGTCATCAAGCTGTCAGGTCATCTGGCTGTCAGGTCATCAGGCTGTCAGGTCATCTGGCTGTCAGGTCATCTGGCTGTCAGGTCATCTGGCTGTCAGGTCATCTGGCTGTCAGGTCATCAGGCTGTCAGGTCATCAGGCTGTCAGGTCATCTGGCTGTCAGGTCATCTGGCTGTCAGGTCATCAGGCTGTCAGGTCATCAAGCTGTCAGGTCATCTGGCTGTCAGGTCATCAGGCTGTCAGGTCATCAGGCTGTCAGGTCATCAGGCTGTCAGGTCATCAAGCTGTCAGGTCATCAGGCTGTCAGGTCATCAGGCTGTCAGGTCATCAGGCTGTCAGGTCATCAGGCTGTCAGGTCATCTGGCTGTCAGGTCATCAGGCTGTCAGGTCATCAGGCTGTCAGGTCATCAGGCTGTCAGGTCATCAGGCTGTTAGGTCATCAGGCTGCCAAGACATAAATCAATCAATCAATCAATCAAATGTATTTATAAAGTCCTTTTTGCATCAGCAGATGTTGCAAAGTGCTTATACAGAAACCCAGCTAAAACCACAAAAAGCAAGCAATGCAGATGTAGAAAACTCCCTAGAAATGCAGGAACCTAGGAAGAAACCTAGAGAGGAACCAGGCTCTGAGCGGTGACCAGTCCTCTTCCGACTGTGCTGGGTGGAGATTATAAGAGTACAACCAGTAATAATCATAGTGGTTATAGAGGGTGCAACGGGTCAGCACCTCAGGAGGAAATGTCAGGTGGATTTTCATAGCCGAGCATTCAGAGGTCGAGACAGCAGGTGCGGCAGGGAGGGAGGGGGTTCGAAAACAGCAGTTCCAGTTCCATAGCTGCAGGCAGAACAGCAGAAACTGGGTTAGTAGCACGACTACTAACTGGGGACGGAGACAGCCAAGAGGACTGGGGACGGGGACAGCCATGAGGACTGGGGACGGGGACAGCCAAGAGGACTGGGGACGGGGACAGTCAAGAGGACTGGGGACGGGGACAGTCAAGAGGACTGGGGACGGGGACAGTCAAGAGGACTGGGGATGGGGACAGCCAAGAGGACTGGGGACGGGGACAGCCAAGAGGACTGGGGACGGGGACAGTCAAGAGGACTGGGGACGGGGACAGCCAAGAGGACTGGGGACGGGGACAGTCAAGAGGACTGGGGATGGGGACAGCCAAGAGTCGTCAGGCCAGGCATGGTCCTAGGGCTCAGGTCCTCCAGGAGGGGAGAGAGAGAGAGAGAGAGAGAGAGAGAGAGAGAGAGAGAGAGAGAGAGAGAGAGAGAGAGAGAGAGAGAGAGAGAGAGAGAGAGAGAGAGAGAGAGAGAGAGAGAGAGAGAGAGAGAGAGAGAGAGAGAGAGAGAGAGAGATAAGAGAAGTAGAGGGAGCATAATTCAATTCACACAGGACACCAGATAAGTCAGGAGAATTACATCTGATAGGACAGACTGACCTTAGCCCCCCAGCACATAGACTATTGCAGCAGAGGCTGAGGCGGGGGACATTGTGGCCAAGTCCGACGACGGTCATGATGCTAGTCATTTACTCCTGGGTCCTAATGGTCCAACTGGTTAGAGAGAGGGACATTTCAACATGACTCAATTATTCAGTCAAACGGATAGGAAACAAAGTTTGCAGTGATAGAAGAGGAACACTGTGGAACTGTTTTGTATACTGAGCCAGAATGAATGAATTCATTTGTAGAACCATTCCTTGCTAGCAAACGTTCAACTTTTATAAATTGTATGAATTACAACAAGTTAATACATCCCGATACCCTTAGTTGCTTAGTTTCACATTCTGCTCATTTCCAATCTACTAACTTTTGTAAAAGCTTTATTTTCTAATTGTAGCACATAAGCTTCAGTATTAAAACATCAGGTCCTGGTCAAAAGTAGTGTATTGTAAAGGGAATCGGGGGGCATTTGGGACAAACTCTTGGTGTAGTGTAGATGTGGGTCAGGGAGGGTTGGGGTTGTTGTTGTGTAGAAATAGAGACATGCCTCTCTAACATGCTTAGCTACATGCCTGACTGCTGAGCAGTTCAGCTTACCCCTGTCTGCTGCCTAGCACCACCCATCCCCCCAAACAGTTCTCTGTAACAATTAGGTTAGATGGCTACACCCTTAGAAAGAAGGTGCTACCTAGAACCTAAAAATGGTTCTTAGGCTGTAGGATAACCCTTTGAAGAACCCTTTTTGGTTCCATTTAGAAGCCTTTACACAGAGGTTTGGAACCAAAGCGGGTTCTAACTGGAACCAAAAAGGGTTCTCCTATTAGCTGACAAACCCTTTTGTAACCCTTTTTTCTAAGAGTGTAGGTGTGTGTCTGGGGGTGTTTGTGTAAGTAGACGTATGAAAACAGCCAGTCTAAGCCTCACCACAACCAATACTGATAGAAAGGAGGAGAGAGATAGAGAATAGGAGAAACAGAAAGAGAGAATGAAGGAAACTAAGGGAGAGAGGGAGATGGAAAGGGAGAGAGAGAGAGGGAGAGAGAGGGAGAGAGAGGGGTAGAGAGGTACAGTAGAGGTAGAGCGAGAGAAAGAGAGGTAGCGGTAAGTCGAGGGAGAGAGAGAGATAGGGAAAGAGAGAGAGAGAGGTAAGTCGAGGGAGAGAGAGATAGGGAAAGAGAGAGGTAGCGGTAAGTCGAGGGAGAGAGAGAGATAGGGAAAGAGAGGTAGCGGTAAGTCGAGGGAGAGAGAGAGATAGGGAAAGAGAGGTAGCGGTAAGTCGAGGGAGAGAGAGAGATAGGGAAAGAGAGGTAGCGGTAAGTCGAGGGAGAGAGAGAGATAGGGAAAGAGAGGTAGCGGTAAGTCGAGGGAGAGAGAGAGATAGGGAAAGAGAGGTAGCGGTAAGTCGAGGGAGAGAGAGAGATAGGGAAAGAGAGGTAGCGGTAAGTCGAGGGAGAGAGAGAGATAGGGAAAGAGAGGTAGCGGTAAGTCGAGGGAGAGAGAGAGATAGGGAAAGAGAGGTAGCGGTAAGTCGAGGGAGAGAGAGAGATAGGGAAAGAGAGGTAGCGGGAGAGAGAGAGATAGGGAAAGAGAGGTAGCGGTAAGTCGAGGGAGAGAGAGAGATAGGGAAAGAGAGGTAGCGGGAGAGAGAGATAGCGTCTCATAAAAGCATGAAGGAGGGTAAGGCCTTGGGGGAGGGAGGGGCAAGGGAATAGGAAGGGAGAGGGAGGAGGGGGGGGGGGTCGAAGTGCTCAGTGAAATGTAGGTCAATCTTGGCCCTTCACACACAAACACCCCTTCAGATCCTAAATTGACCTTACAGTCGACAGATCTCCACGGATGTCTATTACATTAAGGGAAAGAAAGGGGGAAGAGGGGGAGAAAAGAGGGAGGAGTAGGGAGGGGAGAAAGACCTTAACCAGGCAACCCTCATCAGGCCTTACATTTTAACGGAGATGGAGAGGAAATAACTTGCTGTGACACTATGGACATCATCTGGAAACACTAAAAGCAGCACGCCAGACTAAAACGCATTTTGACTCTAACACTTTCAACTTAATGTGGGAGTGGGATCAAAAAGGACAGCAGGTGGCAGAGCCAGAGCCTGCAAAAATAGAACTAGGGGAATAGGAAGTAGGCCACTGGGCTAACTGCTGGGCTGTGTGTGTGTGTGTGTGTGTGTGTGTGTGTGTGTGTGTGTGTGTGTGTGTGTGTGTGTGTGTGTGTGTGTGTGTGTGTGTGTGTGTGTGTGTGTGTGTGTGTGTGTGTGTGTGTGTGTGTGTGTGTGTGTGTGTGTGTGTGTGTGTGTGTGTGTGTGTGTGTGTGTGTGTGTGTGTGTGTGTGTGTGTGTGTGTATAGTATGTCATGGAGAGGCACTAACACCATCCTAGGTATGTTGGCATTTACAGATCCAACACATCATACTCACACTATGCCCATTCCATGTCTACTGCCTCTAGGACTGCCAATCAACTGTATGTTCTACTCTGTCACTACAGCAGGAAATTGTATAGAGAATGACCCAGCTATCTCATTCCAAACATTGATCTGTGTTTTTATTTTTTAACAGATTTGAGAACTCAATGAGTATCTGGTAACCACAGTGAGACTATTTCTTTTTGATTTTTCAATTACCTTTTACAATGAACATATTACTATTATATGTTTGTACCATATCCATTGGCCTATACCAGGTTCTCCAACCCTGTTCCTGGAGAGTTAACCTCCTGTAGGTTCTCTTCAACCCCAGTTGTAACTAACCTGATACAGCTTTTCAACCAGCTAATTATTATAATCATGTGTGCTAGATTAGGGTTGGAGTGAAAACCTACAGGATGGTAGCTCTCCAGGAACAGGGTTGGAGAGCCCTGGCATATACACTGAGTGTACAAAACATTAAGAACACCAGTCTCAACGTCAACAGTGAAGAGGCAACTCCGGGATGCTGGCCTTCTAGGCAGAGTTCCTCTATCCAGTGTCTGTGTTCTTTTGCCCATCTAAATCTTTTCTTTTTATTGGCCAGTCTGAGATATGGCTTTTTCTTTGCATCTGCCCAGAAGGTCAGCATCCCGGAGTTTCCTCTTCACTGTTGATGTTGAGACTGGTGTTCTGCGGGTACTATTTAATGAAGCTGCCAGTTGAGGACTTGTGAAGCGTCTGTTTCTCAAACTAGACATTCTATTGTCCTCTTGCTCAGTTGTGCACCGGGGCCTCCCACTCCCTTTTCTATTCTGGTTAGCGGTAGTGCGCTGTTCTGTGAAGGGAGTAGTACACAGCGTTGTACGAGATCTTCAGTTTCTTGGCAAATTTTCGCATGGAATAACCTTCATTTCACAGAACAAGAATAGACTGACGAGTTTCAGAAGTTCTTTGTTTCTGGCCATTTTGAGCCTGTAATCGAACCCACAAATGCTAATGCTCCAGATAATCAACTAGTCTAATGAAGGCCAGTTTTATTGCTTCTTTAATCAGAACAACAAATTTCAGCTGTGCTAACATAATTGCAACAGGGTTTTCTAATGATCAATTAGCCTTTTAAAATGATAAACTTGGATTAGCTAACACAACGTGCCATTGGAACACAGGAATGTTGGTTGCTGATAATGGGCGTCTGTACGCCTATGTAGATATTCCATTAATGTGCTTTTCTGTCAAAAACAAGGACATTTCTAAGTGACGCCAAACTTTTGAATGGTAGTGTATATGTTTACATTACTTATTTGCCTCCCTCTGGTGGCCGGCTACATCAATACATCCATTTCTATCACTTCACTGCAATGTTACTTCAAAGGGATGGTCCTCAGATAAACATTTATCCAGCTTGACAGCACAGACATGGCAAAGCAATCTTTCATAGCTCTACGAGAAACAATGCCACATACGAACTTCCTTAAACTTAAAATAAGTAAATAAGTAATTTTGTGTGGAAGTCAAACAATTGCTTTATGTCGGTGGTAGAACGACAAAATCGAGCCATTTACATAACCCCTCCCCCCTTGTCTATAGGAGGAAAGAACGCTGTTTAAATGGCCCAAATGTTGATTTAGACTTTCACAAATTTGATAGAATTTGACTATCACTAATGTGATATATGTTTGGTAAAGTAATAAAGAAGGTAGATGTAGATGTTTCTGAAACAGATTATAACTATATATGGACATATTATAAAGTATGAAAAGGCTTATTCATTGACAATGTTTTTCTAATATCAGATCATCATATTTGTTTGCTTTACGATACTTTTATTTTGTACTCGATCATATGGGTTGAAAAGTGCTTTTTTCTGAGACAAACAATTCCAGTTGAAAGCCAGGGGGACACACTAATTAATACATAAAATATTGCCCTCTTGCTAGATTGATGACCAAAACCATAGCGAAACAGTGCAAAAGGGCTGGTTTCCTCCCCTTCATCTACACTGATTGAAGTGGATTTAACAAGTGACATCAATGATCTTTCTCCTGGATTCACCTGGTCAGTCTATGTCATGCTCTTCATGTTTTGTACAGTCACTATATATGCCTATATGACTCAATCTGCTGTATATTGTCAATAGTAACCCACATATCTGCTGTAGTTATGCATTACACAATTGTAATGTGTAGATATTAATATGTATTTAGGTCTGTAATGTATTGGATTTCCATTGGCCTATATACAGTATATTTGTATGTACAGTAACAGTATGACCCCATTCCAATATCTACACTAGCATATTCATTTGAATGAAGCAATGTATTTTGGCATGCTGCTGCATGCATTTTAAGTGGCATGCTAGTGTGAGGACAGGAACATACTGTAACTTATGAAATTGAAGCGTGTTAACCCTCACAACGTCGCCGGCCCAGATGGCGTCCCAAGCCGCATCCTCAGAGCATGTGTAGACCAGCTCGCTGGAGTGTTGCGGACATATTCAATCTCTCCCTATCCCAATCAGTTGTCCCCACCTGCTTCAAAATGTCCACAATTTTTCCTGTATCCAAGAAAGCAAAGGTAACTGAACTAAATGACTATCGTCCCGTAGTACTCATTTCGGTCATCATGAAGTGCTTTAAGAGGCTAGTTAAGGATCATATCACCTCCACATTACCCTACACCCTAGACCTACTACAATTTTCATGCCTCCCAAACAAATCCCAAGGATGATGACATCGCACTGCCCTATTCAATCTGGACAAGAGGAATACCTACAGTATGCAAGAATGCTGTTCAATGACTACAGCTCAGCGTTCAACACCATAGTCCCCTTCAAGCTCATCCCTAAGCTCAGGGCCCTGGGTCTGAACCCCACCCTGTCTCACTGGGACCTGGACTTCGAGGTGGTGAAGGTAGGAAACAACACCTCCACTATGCTGATCCTCAACACGGGGGCCCCACAAGGGTGTGTGCTCAGCCCCCTCCTGTACTCCCTGTTCACCCATGACTGCGTGGCCATGCACGTCTCCAACTCAATCATCAAATTTGCAGATGACATTACAGTGGTACGTCTGATTACCACAACGACAAGAACGCCTAGAGGGAGGAGGTGAGGGCCAGGAAAATAACCTTTCCCTAAACGTAAACAAAACTAAAAGAGCTGAACATGGATTACAGGAGACAGCAGAGAAAGTACACCCTATCCACATTGACAGGGCCGCAGTGGAGGGTGAAAAGCTTCAATTCCTCAGTGTGCACATCACTGACAACCTGAAATTGTCCATCCACACAGACAGTGTGGTAAGAGGAGCTGTTGCACATTCTTAACCACACTGTCTAGGACCCCCTAGGAAACTCACAAACTTCTACAGATGCACCATTGAGAGCATCCTGTCGGGCTGTAGCACCGACCGGTATGCCAATTTGGCAGTCCGCAACCGCAGGGCTCTCCAGAGGGTGGTGCGGTCAGCCCAACGTATAACCAGGGGAACACTAGCTTCAGGATATCTACAGCAGTGGTTCCCAAACTGTCAGCCATTGCATACCATAGCGAGCTATTTATAACTTGTCAGAAATGTCCAGATCAACTAGCTCAAGTGAGCTATCATGTTTTAGCTATATTTTTTATCCCAAAAAAATTGGTGTAATGTTTGAGTCACACAAACATGGATAAATGTATAGAATTGCAAAAAAAATGCTTTTAAAACGGCAAAAAAATTCTGCGCCCCACAACAAAATGTGTAGAATTGCAGGAAATAAGCTATAAACCTGCAGAATGTTATTTCTACCAATAAGAGGGTTGTGAACAGTTTGTGTCATGAACAGTGCTTGTGCCGATAGAAATGCACGTGCGCAGAGGCGGGATGTTCCCCAATGCTGGAAGGGGGACCTGAGTGAAACAGTTTGGGAACCCCCAATCTACAATCTACTACTGTTGTCACAAGGAGGCCAAGAAGATCATCAAGGACCTCAGCCACCCAAACCACTGCCTGTTCACCCTGCACAACCTAGAAGGCGGAGACAGTACAGGTGCATCAAAGCAGGGAGAGAGAGACTGAAAAACAGCTTCTATCTCCAGGCCTGTTAAATAGTCACCACTAGCCGGCCTCTGCCCAGTAACCTGCCCTGAACTTACTCAGCAACCACCCAGTACTACACTCTGCACCTTAGAGACTGCTGCCTCATGCTTGGCATTGAGCATTGCGATCTTAGGTTTGTGTGCGACTACTCGGCAGTAGCTTCATTTCATGAAGCTCCCGATGAACAGGTATTATGCCGATGTTGCTTCCAGGGCTGTTTGGAACTCGGTAGTTAGTGTTGCAAGCGAGGACAATTTCTAGATGCTACACGCTACATGCTTCAGCACTCAGCGGGACCATTCTGCGAGCTTGTGTGGCCTACCATGTCGCGGCTGAGCTGTTGTTGCTCCTAGACATTTCCACTTCACATTAACAGCACTTACAGTTGGCCGGGGCAGCTCTAGCAGGGCATAAATGTGATGAACGGACTTGTTGGAAAAGGTGGCATCCTATGGCAGTACCACATTGAAATTTGCTGAACTCTTCAGTACGGATTCTACTACCAATGTTTGTCTTTGGAGATTGCATGGCTGTGTGCTTGATTTTATACACCTGTCAGCAATGGGAGTGGCTGAAATAGCCAAATCCACTAATTTGACGAGGCGTCCACATAATTTTGGTGATTTACTGTAGTTTCAAGCATAGTGTTGGCTGCATCATGTTATGAGTATGCTTGTAATCGTTAAGGACTGAGGAGTTTTTAACCGAATGTAGGTAAGCACAGGCATTAACCTGGATCAGTCTGCTTTCCATCAGACACTGGGAGAATAATTCACCTTACAGCAGAAAAATAGCCTAAAACACAAGACCAAATCTTGACTGGAGTTGGTTACCAAGAAGACAGTGAATGTTCCTGAGTGGCCGAGATACAGTTTTGACTTAAATCTGCAATGAAAATCTATGGCAAGACCTGAAAATGGCTGTCTAGCAATGACCAACCACCACTTTGACAGAGTTTGAAGAATTTTGAAAAGAATAAAAAGGCAAATGTGGCACAATCCAGGTGTGTAAAGATCTTAGAGACTCACCGGGAAAGACTCACAGCTGTAGTCACTGCCAAAGGTGATTTTAACATGTATTGACACAGGGGGTTGAATACTAGTCTAACCAAGACACAGTATATCAGTGTTTTATATTTCACCTTTTATTTGACAAATGTTAGAATTTTACTTTGACTTTGACAGAGTATTTTGTGTAAATCGTTGACGAAAAATGTCAATTAAATCCATTTTAATCCCACTTTGTAACACAACAAAATGTGGGAAAAGAGTGTGAATACTTTCTGAAGGCACTGCAGTCATTAACACTGGTCACTTTAATAAGGTTTACCCACTGGTTTACACACTGATTTATATACTGTATTATAGTGAAGGCTCATCCTATGTAACTAATGCTGGACACACATTTTATATTCATATACTGTCCATACAGTATATACACACCATCATATATTATGGACTCTGATATTGCTCATTCTGATATTTCTTCATTTTGATTTTGGGAATTTGTGTGTATTGTATTGTTTGGTATTTACTTCACTGTTGGAGCTAGAAACATAAGTGTTTCGCTGCACTGGGGATAACATCTGCAAAAAATGTCCATCTATTAGCCAACAGTAACCTACAGTGAGACCCGTAAGTGTAAGTGGGTGCTAATAGTCATGTATCTAAGTAGTGGTCAGCCTGTTGACAGTGATGGACTCCATGAGGTTATGCAATGTTATCTCCAAAAGCCTAAGTACATGTAGGCCTTCAGTATAAGTCAGCCTATTAGCCAGCAGAAGCTTATGTCTTATGTGTTGAAGTACTAGTAGTAACCAGGGCTGGACTAATGCATTTGGGGCCCCGGGGCATCTACCGCCAGAGGGCCCCCCCAACTCCCAAAACTTCCTGCATTTCAACACATTTTGCCATTGGGCAGAGTGAGACATTTGCAGTTATAAAATGCTATTCTACACATTTTTCCATGAAGCTGAGAGAAAATGGTGCTGTTTTACAGCCAATTTCCTGCAAATCTACACATTTTGTCAGGAGGCGGAGAGAAAAAGTTGCCGTTTTAAGCTCATTTCCTACAATTCTACACAATTTGCCATTGCTTATGACGTGTTCATATGCCAGCTGGGTGGCCCCCAACCATCAACTAAAAACCCTGCTTGGCCTTTCGGTAATCCGGCGCTGGTAGTAACCAGCGGGTTGACAGTCAGTGATGGAATCCATGATGTTCGCTGAATTCTCTATAAGCCTAAGTAGGCCTACAGTACATTTGTATGTACAGTATATGTCTCAACCTATTTGCCAGCAGTACACAGTATATTCCATGGTTAAGTAGTATCCAGCCTGAACACAGTCAGTAATGGACTATATTTGTATGCACAGTACAAGTCAACTTAATAGCCAGCGGTAGCTTATGTGTTATGTGTTGAAGTAGTAACCAGCGTGTTGACAGTCAGTGATGGACACCATGGTGGGTCTATAACCAGATTAGCTGTTTAGATTAGTCTCAGCCTTCTACTCCATCTGGCTGTTACACACGTCATGAAAAGACACATCCACAGCCCCCAACCACCCGCTGTTACGGGACATAACAGGCGTTTTGCTCTCGCCCCATATCTGCATCACACAACTAAACAAGCACACACACACACACCATCAGCAGCAGCAGACACATGTATCCAGCCACACATGCACCCAGGCATACACAGATGTACATGAAAGGGACGCACACACCATCAGCAGCAGCAGACACATGTATCCAGCCACACATGCACCCAGGCATACACAGATGTACATGAAAGGGACACACACACGTAAACACACCACCCACACACACACACACACACACACACACACACACACAGGCCTACAAACACCCATGGACAGACACATAGACAGAAACGCAGGCACGCACGCACAGACTGATCTCTGATTAAGACTGGTCCTGAGTTTTCAATCATGGTTGAATAAATTAGAGACATTATAAATACAGGTCTACTCTAAATAAAGGTCAGCGTCCCAAACACCACTCTATTCCCGATACACTGAGTATACAAAACATTTAGGACACCTGCTCTTTCCATGACATACAGTGCATTCAGAACCCTTCCCTTTTTCCACATTTTGTTACGTTACAGCCTTGCTTGTAGTGTCATACCCAAGAGGCTGTAATCGCTGCCAAAGCTGCTTCAACAAAATAAGTAAAAAGGTCTGACAACATTTTTTACTTGTAATGAACGTGCAAACATTTCTAAAAACCTTTCCTTTGTCATTATGAGGTACTGTGTGTAGATTGATGAGGGGGAAAAAAACATGTTATACATTTTAAAATAAGGGCGGTAACGTAACAAAATGTAGAGAAATTCAATTGGTCTGCATACTGTAGACTGACCAGGTGAAAGCTATGATCCCTTGTTGACATCACTTGTTAAATCCACTTCAATCAGTGGAGATGAAGGGGAGGAGACAAGTTAGAGAAGGATTTTTTAACCCTTGAGACATGGATTGTGTCTGTGTGCCATTCAGAGGGTCAATGGGCAAGACAAGAGGTTTAAGTGCTCTTGAATGGGGTACTGTATGGTAGTAGGTGCCAGGCACACTGGTTTGTTTCAACAACTGCAACACTGCTGGGTTTTTCCACACTCAACAGTTTCCTGTGTGTATCAAGAATGATCCACCAGCCAAAGGACATCCAGCCAACTTGACACAACTGTGCGAAGGACTGGAGTCAACATGGGCCAGCATCCCTGTGGAACGCTTTCGACACCTTGTAGAGTCCACGCCCCGACGAATTGAGGCTGTTTTGAGGGCAAAGGGGGTGCAACTCAATATTAGGAAAGTGTTCCTCATGTTTGGTATACTTTTGACATTGGCCCTGGTAAAAAAAATAAGTAGTGCACTATTGGGAATAGGGTGCCATTTGGGACACAAGCCTGATCAGTGTGTTAGGGTCCAACTGGCTGGAATAGGTGACGCACGAGTCTGTCTCTATGGACGGAAATAGAGCACTGGGGCACAAAGGCAGGCGCGTGTGTGTGTGTGATGGACACACACACACTCTCTCTCCCTGTAATGGAAGCAGCCTAACTGGGTTAGATCAGACATGTTCGCGTGGAGCGAGGAGGAGGCCAGTCAGTCATTATGTCAGTGGGGCAGCCTGACACGGATCCACATACAGGTAATAAGGTAAAGTTACACAGTGGGAAGGATAACGGAGGTTACATACACAGATTACACACACCGGTGGTGTAGCGGAGGGTAAATGCACGTATATGCCTCTTACGCACCTTTTTGTATTGAGCATCAATGCTATGAAAACAGAAGGACGGTTACTTTATTCACCATGAAAACCGCAAACGGCCATAAGAGTTTACCCACCTATTATTATTTTTTTTTACTGACACACACACACACACACACACACACACACACACACACACACACACACACACACACACACACACACACACACACACACACACACACACACACACACACACACACACACACACACACACACACACACACACACACTAAAAGTCAGTCAGTGGGGCAGCCTGATACTGATCTGTAAAATGACACACTGGGAGCTCTAAAATAGGCTACATAAACACACACAGACTCCCACACAATCAGACGGAACAGAACTACTCCTACAAAGGTCCAGGTAGTCAGTCAGTCAGTGGGGCAAGCCGGATACTGATCTGTAAAATGACACACTGGGAGCTCTAAAATAGGCTGGGTGGGGGGTTCCAGTGTCATTTTCCCTTTTTTCCTAATCTTACCCAAACAAGCTTGAACACCTGCTTACTACTCAGACTGTTCATAAGCCCACACACCTAGTTTAAATAGAAAGATGAAGGTAGAAGGGGAGTGGGGATAGGGGACAGGTTAGAGGGAGACAGAGAGCGGGCTGGGTTAGAGGGGGATAGAGAGAGGTATGGGGGAAAGGTTAGAGGGAGACAGAGAGCGGGCTGGGTTAGAGGGGGGTAGAGAGAGGGATAGGGGAAAGGTTGGAGAGGAATAGAGAGAGGGCTGGGTTAGAGGGGGATAGAGAGAGGGATAGGGGAAAGGTTGGAGGGAGACAGAGAGCAGGCTGGGTTAGAGGGGGGTAGAGAGAGGGATAGAGGAAAGGTTAGAGGGAGACAGAGAGCGGGCTGGGTTAGAGTGAGTTAGAGAGAGGGATAGGGGAAAGGTTAGAGGGAGACAGAGAGCGGGCTGGGTTAGAGTGGGTTAGAGAGAGGGATAGGGGAAAGGTTAGAGGGAGACAGAGAGCGGGCTGGGTTAGAGGGGGATAGAGAGAGGGAAAGGGGAAAGGTTAGAGGGAGACAGAGAGCGGGCTGGGTTAGAGGGGGGTAGAGAGAGGGAAAGGGGAAAGGTTAGAGGGAGACAGAGAGCGTGCTGGATTAGAGGGCGATAGAGAGAGGGATAGGGGAAAGGTTGGAGAGGAATAGAGAGAGGGAAAGGTTTGAGGGGGATAGAGAGAGGGATAGGGGAAAGGTTAGAGGGGGGAGAAGACACGAGGTCAAAGTCTGTTTTAAGTGGGCGCCAATGTGCCGGGGGTGAGTGTGAGGCAAGTGTTTACAGTAAAGAGGGAAGTACTTTGCATCAGGGTTGCGTAAACCCTCACACTCACCCTCACAAACTGCAAACATACTGCCTCCCTCCATTCAACACTCCAAAAAGTGAATTCAATTACATTTGTCTTTTTACAACTTCAAAATCAAACAGCATTCTTCACACTCATCTGCAACCCTAACCCGAAACCTGACCTAAACCAATGTTTTACATCCATACACAACCCTAACCTTAAACCTGACCTAAACCCATGTTTTACACCCATACACAACCCTAACCTTAAACCTGACCTAAACCCATGTTTACATCCATACACAACCCTAACCCTAAACCTGACCTAAACCCATGTTTTACATCCATACACAACCCTAACCTTAAACCTGACCTAAACCCATGTTTACATCCATACACAACCCTAACCCTAAACCTGACCTAAACCCATGTTTTACATCCATACACAACCCTAACCTTAAACCTGACCTAAACCCATGTTTACATCCATACACAACCCTAACCCTAAACCTGACCTAAACCAATGTTTTACATCCATACACAACATCCATACACAACCCTAACCCTAACCTAAACCAATGTTTTACATCCATACACAACCCTAACCTTAAACCTGACCTAAACCCATGTTTACATCCATACACAACCCTAACCCTAAACCTGACCTAAACCCATGTTTTACATCCATACACAACCCTAACCTTAAACCTGACCTAAACCCATGTTTACATCCATACACAACCCAACCCTAAACCTGACCTAAACCCATGTTTACATCCATACACAACCCTAACCCTAAACCTGACCTAAACCAATGTTTTACATCCATATACAACATTCATACACAACCCTAACCCTAAACCTAGCTAACCTAAACCCATGTTTAACATCCATACACAACCCTAACCCTAAACCTGACCTAAACCCATGTTTACATCCATACACAACCCTAACCCTAAACCTAGCTAACCTAAACCCATGTTTTACATCCACACACACACGATGAGCATTCAGAGGTTCAAATGGAGGCCTGGTTCATGGTAATGAGGACCTGTGAAGACCACAACATCGACCACCACCGAGAAGGACCACCACCCCCTCCACAAAAGGAATGTGCTAGACAGGGTCATGACCTTTGGAATGCTGCAGTCGCCAGACAGCGGTCACAGGGGGGGAAGGGAGGCCCTTATTTCCTTATTTGGGGTGAATACTTAGAAGAGGCGTGTGATGTCTCGGCCCTGACGGACGGTCATTTGGTTTGTTTCTATCTATAAGAGGCTCACATGAGCATCTGTCACTTTGACCTCTGACCTCTGTTTGGTATCCATGATGAGAAGGTCAGAGTGGAGGAGGAGGAGGGAGAGTGGCTGAGATGGGTGTCGTTCTTTCTCCTTCCCCCATGGCCTTCAGCTTATCGTTGAGGATGTGTTATGATGTTATTTCAATTATGGAACATTGACATCAACTGACTGACTAGGCTTTTGGCTTCTTTGTGAAAATGGTATGAAAGAGACGCATTGTTTTTTTCGAGTTAGTAGCCTTGTCATTTTTGAACTTTTCTATGCTTTTTGAATTGTATTCAATGTGCAAAAATGTTGCGCAATAGACTTCGGTGGCAAAACTTCATAAAAGGCATCTGGCAGATGTAAATTCATCCAGACACAAATATGTTTTTGATTAAATTACAGATTTTTCCTGAATTTGATATAATCATCAAACCCATTCAAAAGATTAGGGGACAGCAACCGGAAGGATGATGTGGTAGGAAAATATCACTTTCACATTGTGTATTGGTCATTTAATGCTAAGGCTGTGCTTGCCGTAGGCAATTTTAGAAAACATTAGTTAAATCCAGACTCGCCCTGTTTCAGTCTGTCCTCTGTCCTACAATTAAAAAGAACAGCCAGTGCTGAACAAAGTGGTTAGATCACAGTGCACTTCACATTCCCTCATGGGGTTGTGGTGTGCCTGTCTGTTGATGTTTGTTTAGGCACCACAATAAGGCTGTGAATGGTGCACATTTCAAGATTTATAGTTACATGTGTACAAAACATTAAAAACACCTGTTCTTTCCATGACAGACTGACCAGGTGAAAGCTAAGATCCCATATTGATGTCACTGGTTAGATCCACTTCAAATCGGTGTAGGTGAAGGGGAGGATACAGGTTAAAGAAGGATTTTTAAGCCTCGAGACAGTTGAGAAATTGATTGTGTGTGTGTGTGCCATTCAGAAAGAGAAAGAGCAAGACAAAAGATCGACGTCTCTTTGAACGAGGTATGGTAGCAGGTGCCTTTGAACGGGGTATGGTAGCAGGTGCCTTTGAACGGGGTATGGTAGCAGGTGACTTTGAACGGGGTATGGTAGGAGGTGTCTTTGAACGGGGTATGGTAGCAGGTGTCTTTGAACGGGGTATGGTAGCAGGTGCCTTTGAACGGGGTATGGTAGCAGGTGTCTTTGAACGGGGTATGGTAGCAGGTGTCTTTGGTATGGTAGCAGGTGTCTTTGAACGGGGTATGGTAGGAGGTGTCTTTGAACGGGGTATGGTAGCAGGTGCCTTTGAACGGGGTATGGTAGCAGGTGCCTTTGAACGGGGTATGGTAGCAGGTGTCTTTGAACGGGGTATGGTAGCAGGTGTCTTTGAACGGGGTATGGTACCAGGTGTCTTTGAACGGGGTATGGTAGCAGGTGTCTTTGAACGGGGTATGGTAGCAGGTGTCTTTGAACGGGGTATGGTAGGAGGTGTCTTTGAACGGGGTATGGTAGCAGGTGTCTTTGAACGGGGTATGGTAGGAGGTGTCTTTGAACAGGGTATGGTAGCAGGTGCCTTTGAACGGGGTATGGTAGAAGGTGCCTTTGAACGGGGTATGGTAGCAGGTGCCTTTGAACGGGGTATGGTAGCAGGTGCCTTTGAACGGGGTATGGTAGCAGGTGCCTTTGAACGGGGTATGGTAGCAGGTGCCTTTGAACGGGGTATGGTAGCAGGTGCCTTTGAACGGGGTATGGTAGCAGGTGTCTTTGAACGGGGTATGGTAGCAGGTGTCTTTGAACGGGGTATGGTAGCAGGTGTCTTTGAACGGGGTATGGTAGCAGGTGTCTTTGAACGGGGTATGGTAGGAGGTGTCTTTGAACGGGGTATGGTAGCAGGTGCCTTTGAACGGGGGTATGGTAGAACATGGTAGCAGGTGTCTTTGAACGGGGTATGGTAGCAGGTGTCTTTGAACGGGGTATGGTAGCAGGTGTCTTTGAACGGGGTATGGTAGCAGGTGTCTTTGAACGGGGTATGGTAGCAGGTGTCTTTGAACGGGGTATGGTAGGAGGTGTCTTTGAACGGGGTATGGTAGCAGGTGTCTTTGAACGGGGTATGGTAGCAGGTGTCTTTGAACGGGGTATGGTAGCAGGTGTCTTTGAACGGGGTATGGTAGGAGGTGTCTTTGAACGGGGTATGGTACCAGGTGTCTTTGAACGGGGTATGGTAGCAGGTGTCTTTGAACGGGGTATGGTAGGAGGTGTCTTTGAACGGGGTATGGTAGCAGGTGTCTTTGAACGGGGTATGGTAGGTGGTGTCTTTGAACGGGGTATGGTAGCAGGTGTCTTTGAACGGGGTATGGTAGCAGGTGCCAGGCGCACTGGTTTGTGTCAAGAACTGCAACGCTGATGGATTTCACACTCTAACAGTTTCCCGTGTGTATTAAGAACGGTCCACCACCCAAAGGACATCCAGCCAACTTGACAATGCGTTCAACACCTTGTAGAGTCCATGCCCCAATGAACTGCGGCTGTTCTAAGAGCAGGTTCTTAATGTTTTGTGAATTCAGTGCATGTACATTCCAGAGGTGTTGAAATGGATTTGGAACAGTCTTACATTCTCTTCATTGTTCTGTCTCCAATAGACTTCATAAAGCGCTTCTGCCCACTAGTGGTTGAAATACAGACTGGAGTCAGCAGATCGTCAGAACAGTCTATCACCCCTCCCTACTCAACAACCGGACCAGGAACGGGGGAAATACTGGCCGCGATTCAAGACTAAAAATACAAAAAATGTGGGCGAACTCAGTCGGGCTTTGACCCCTAGTATCATATGAACATACATAAGACATGGACAACTGTGTGGAATTGCCAACAAAAGGTGTGTAAACATTTTTGGATAGCATGGTTTGCAAGGGGTGGGTGTTTTACTACACCGATACTTTTCTATATCCATTTGGATCTTTGTCAAATACTTCACCCCGGCCGGCTCTATCGGTTTCATAGTTCCACTCAGACTGTAGTGCCACCATATGGCGAGAAAGAGCATAGCCCATATTAAAATGTCATACATTATTTATTCAATGCTCAAAGTCAGCCACCACATTTCAATGGAGGACAGGTTCAAAAATCACATCTCTATAAAACAGAATAAACTTCAAACAAAGATACTACTGCAGTGACAGTAAGGTATTTTAATTGATAAAGCAATAAATAATGCAATAGTGTTTTTGTTTGAGTTTGACAGACTAACAATCAAATTAAACAGTGGAATTACCTTTCCACACCCAAGACATTTCTTCAAACAGCATGGTTCTCCAAATGGTTCTCAGACACAGCATAGCAACGACACCACACAGTCTCTATATACTTCAGGTACAAAAATGCTCACCTGCATAGGTCGAAGGGACGCTTTTGTTTACTTTTTAACCAGTCCCTCCCTATTTATAGTCCCAGAACGGGGGCAATACAGACCTTGATCATCAAAAATAAAGCTATATTTTTTGCATGGACTAGGTGACAAATAGCATGGACTAGGTGACTAGTGCGTAAGATATAATGCAAAGTCAACATGAGTTGAGTATATTAAATCTTTATTAATTAATATCCCATAGTTTAAAACAAAGTGACATTGAAAGAAAAGTGCTTGAATTAAAACACCCAACTATGTCTTACTAAACTCGTGAGGACGTTTTGGGGACCAACAATGATTCCCATTCAAAATCCCATTTTCCCTAACCCTATTTTCCTTAACTCTATTTATCCTAACCCCAACCACAACCCTAAAATAGCCTTTTTATAAGTGAGGACTGGCCAAACGTCCTCACTTCTCTGAAGTTGTTGGTTTACTATTCTAGTAAGGAGTTCTGGTCCTCAAAAGTTTAGTAAAATGTGCACAAACGACAAATGATTCTCCGAATAAAACACTGATAGGGGTTTCAGCTAAATCTTAAGCAGCACAAAAGGTCAATTCATGCTTGTTCTCTGCTGTCTCCCCATCTGACTTGTAAACAGTTCTACACCTCACAACACTATCAGCAATACCCACATTCACCAACTGCCCTCACACCGGCTAATGAATTCACCATAAATAACACCAACACATTCTTTGTCTTTCAACATCCACATTCAATAGTCATTCTCATCCCTACTGAAATGAAATGGGCCTTTTTTTACCACGGGGGGGTTAGGGGTTTGTTATCAGACATTGTTTGGGGGAAACACTCTCCCTCCTCCGCTCTCTTTTTCTGCATTTCTTCAGATAGCCTGTAGTCACGTATAGAAAAACAGTGTACAAAACAGTAAGAACACCCTCCTAATATTGAGTTGCACCACCTTTCCCCTCAAAACAGCCTAAATTTATTGGGGCATGGACTCTACAAGGTGCCAATAGCGTTCCACAGGGATGCTGGCCCATGTTGACTCCAATGCTTCCCACAGTTATGTCAAGTTGGTTGGTGGACAATTCTTGATACACACAATAAACTGTTGAGCGTGAAAAACCCAGCAGTGTTACAGTTCTTGACACGCACAAACCGGTGTGCCTGCAATCTACTACCATATCCTGTTGAAAGGCATTTAAATCTCGTCTTGCCATTCACCCTGTGACACATAGAAAACCCAAGGCTTAGAAATCCATGAACCTTCATCTACATTGATTGAAGTGGATTTAACAGGTGACATCAGGGATTATATCTTTCACCTGGTCAGTGTGAGTCATTCATGTTCTGTACACTGTTTATATCCTTCATTTGACATTCAAAACAAACGTTCTGATAAGAGACTTAAAGTGCCATCATCCCATTATAGTTAAGACATTAAACATACTGTACATTTACCAGGCACTGCCCCTCCCTCCATTGAACAATTCAAATTACAAACAAATATCACTTTATAATTTGTAAAAATAAAAAAAATCCCCTCGCTCAAAGCTGAAACACTGAAATGCAACATAGCATTGAGAATAATTTCTGAAACGATCTGGTCTATATTCATATTGCTAATAACACTATCATATCTACCGCTGTTAATTATTTCTGTCTCGGTCTGTGTGTATGTGTATGTTATATCTAAAGCCTATGGAACACATCCTGCTTCAACACTTAAATGTACCTTTCCTTCCTCACTTTCTGAAATGTTAGAACCGCGTACCCAGGTGTGTGGACCATGTGAATGGTCATCCCCTCAGCCCATAAGGACTGCATCATTATGTGAGACCTACACACCCCACTCAATCATGTTGGACACTTCCATCGACCCAGAGTCAATGACCTGCATGCCCTTTATGTTGGAACACCTATTTAGAGTAGAAAGGGAGATTTCCTGCCTCCAGGTTCCTTTTCTCCATAAATAAGTAGATGCATAGTCACTTGTGTTGATAATAGTCTTTGCTGTTCGGAGCTAAATTAATGACATGCAGTGCTGGTTCAATACACTGGTCAACATTCTAAAAGTGCCATAGCATATTTGTTGACATTAGCTGGTGTTAGTCTTGTGTAGAAAATAAAAATGGTTGTGGTTGATTCCTCATTTCTTCCATTGACATCCAGATGGCTTCAATCCACCGAAGTGGATATGAGGCCACAAAATGTCTGCTTGCGTCACTTCAATTCACCTGTTCAGTTTCCATCCTTCAATATGGAACCTCCTGGAATGCATCTATTCCCATCCTTGAGTTCATGAGTATCAAAATAATCTCCTTTCCAATGATGAGTCAACCACGTCCTGGTGCAGAAACTTCATAATGGTGTTCACAATGCAAGTTCTCAGGCTGTGGCCAATGAAAGGCTTAAATGCGCATTTCTACCAAGCATCAGCAGCTAGCTCAGTTACAGTGACTACGCCATGGTTCCAGTGGGCCACAATTCCACTTCCACCCTTTTCTATTGCTGTAGTTCTCCCTCCAGACTAGGAGGTGGAGCTGTGGTGCCGTCTACTTGGCATGGCATCCCCTGGCCTGGGCCCCGGGGCTAGAAGAAGTGCCTAGGAGTCTGCTGTGGCTCCTCCAGCGCTGGCGGAGGACAAAGTCATAGTTGGCCGAGGTGGCCATGGCGTAGAACACGTTGGCCTTGTCAGGGATCTGGAGTTCTGGTGGGAGAGGAAGGGAATATATAGATCAGTATGGGGATTATATTGAGTGCCATACACATTTGGGGTGTATCTCCATTGTCTATGGTGGCTTCTTTTCCTTGTCTCCTCTCCTTTATCTGTACTGATCAACAACAGAGGTGAACACAATACAAAATGTAGTTTAAAAGTGCAGAGGAAGAAAGGAGACAAGGGAGAGTAAGCTTCTTTCCTACTCTGACTGCGCTCACCTTTGTCCTGGGACAGCAGCTGTGTGAGGCTGAAGTCTGTACAGCTCATGTTCTCCAGGTTGTGTTTGTCCAGGGCCCTCTGGATCACCTGAGGAGTGTGGTCCTGACTGGTCAGCTGGACAAGAGGAACAGAGAGACAAGGTTAGCAGAACACACTGGACATATAAGCTGCTTCAAGTGTACACTCTTATAGGAGGTGGAAATCCCAATTATTATTATTACTACAATCTAGAAAATCAACTACCATCCCTAACCAATGAAGAGAGAGATCTACATTGGGGCACATTGGGGAGTATTTGTTAGAGTTTACTCACCAGAATGCTCTTATAGACATTGCCGTTGTTGCCGCACTCCACGCTCACCCTCACGATGCAGGAGTCGGCTACCTGCTTGTTATAGACAGGCTTAGAGCACGGAGGAGAGGAGGAGGAGCAACAGGAGGAGGAGCAGTCAGGGCTCATGACCATAGAGGAGTAGGAGAGGTCGGGCTGGGAGGAGCTGCAGGAGGCGTTGGAGGGAGTGGGTGAGGTGGTGTTGGAGGAGAGGCCTTCAGACACGTTGTGGAGGGAGCCTGACAGAGACTGGGAGAGAGGAGGCATAATAAATGCTCCATGCTAACTGGCTAATAGCTGTTATACATAAACAAGGTCAACATAGAACTTCAGACCTGGATTCAAAGAGTACTTTAGCTGTGCTTTATTGAGCTTTCCTGGCACATTGGAACCACATTGGAATACTCCCCAAAGTGCAAACCCCACCCAAAAGGCTCTCCAGGCAGGCTCAATCAAAACGCAAAAAAATATTTGAAAGAAAGCAAATATTTGAACCCAGATCCGATTGAATCCTGGACATGGTTATCTACCTTGAGTTTGACTCTGAGGGGTGAGGGCTGTGGTGAGGACAGATCCTCCATCTCAGAACCACTGGAGCCTGATGACGACACACTGAGCTGGTCTGAATGAGTCTTTCTGCTGGAGACATCAGTGCCCGACAGCAACCGACACACACACAAAAAAGGAAAGGGTTAATTAAAGTGCTCACAAATACCTCAAAAACACTCACATGTTCAATAGAGTTGAGGTATAGACAGACACCCCGAAGGCATTAGCCAAGACACGCTGGTGTGTTTTAATAATGCTGTAGCCCACACAAATGCTTTTTAACTTTCAAACCCACACGAGTGCCTGGACTTTGATTTTTTTTTACCAACACTTAACCATTTGTGGATATAATTTTTCCTTTCGCTTTTGAAATGACTATTCCCCTCCAAGAGCACCTGCTGTTGTTGGGAATACCTGCAGGACTCTTGCTACTTCTTTTCCTTCAATAGATAAAGTATATTCCTAACATAGTCTTTGGCCAATGACAGGAGTGTATTCTGTATTTATTAGGATCCCTATTAAATCACTAAATATACTCCTGTCATTGGCTGAAGACAAAGAGATGACAGGAGTGGAATGTTAGCTAGAAAAAGACTGGCACCCAGCCTAGCTACAACACAGTAGAGTATTGTATTTGGGTAGAGTGGCACAGGGTAAATAATAAATTGTGTCAGAAAGGATTCTTGACATTTTGGGCATAGGAAGGACAGACTTACGAGGGGAGCTTCTTGTTGAGCAGGCGCTGGCTCCAGGAAGAGGGCGAGTTTGGACAAGGGTCGACCGGATGCTCCAGAGCACGGGACAGCTCATAACTCTCCTGGTCATTGAGCATGGTGTGGTTCTGCAGCCAGGCTGAGATGGTCTGGTCTACCGGAAGCCTGTAGCAGGAGCAGAACGCCTGCAGCTGGCCAATCTGAGACAGGATCTCAAACTCCTGATAGAGGGAGAGAATGTCATGATACAGCCCACACACACAGTACTGTATGGTTACTGAGATTGGTTGCATTTTTTTTTAAACCACTAGGGGGTGACACTTACCCGTCTACGTTTCTCAAAGTTAATGAGGCTACCCTGTGAATTACAATACAAATAGGATTGAAATGAGCTCACATACCAGACCATTGTAAATGCAGACAAATAATAGATAAGGAAAGTGGGTCATAAATAGGAGTGAGAAGTTAAGAATGTTCTGACCACCAAAAGGTCTAGGAAGGCCACATCACAAAGCCACACTCATATTGAATACATTGGGTTAGATATTAGAATTGTGATCTCACCTCTACTGTGTCTGTGAGTGCAGTATCCAGCATGGTGAGGACTGTCAGGTAGGTGCCCAGGTAGGGGACTACACCACTGGTAGGGCTCTGTTTGAGGGACGATAAGACACTAAGTCATACAGCAGCCTGTATTATACATTCGTCCCAAATGGCACCCTATTCCTGCCTAGTGCACTCATTTTTCACCAGAGCCTTGGTCAAAAGAAGTGCACTAAATAAGGAGCCATTGGGGCACGTTCTAAACAATGTCAACAGTTTATATTGTGTGAAGGACAATGGGATGGTACGTCATAAAACAGTTCACAGCGATTGTGTTTATACAGAAAGCATCACCTAACCTTTATATAACATTGACCTGATGATGATCCACAATGACTAAAAATGGTCTAAGTGAAGTTAACTTTGTACAACGTAAATTCAAGTGTCATTAAAGTGTGCAAAAGGCAAGTGTTGTGATTTGAGCTGACTAAGAGTTTCCACTGGACAAGAGGATGGAAATTAAAAGGAGGAAGGTTGGAACGGAGAGAGATCTATATTAGGGAATTACTGTGTAACCCAAATGGCACCCTATTCCCTAAATAGTGCACTACTTTTGACCAGAAAGTATTGCACTATATAGAAAATAGGGTGCCATTCAGGAAGCATCCTGTATCACAGACAGAGGCTGCATGTAACTTGTTTCAGAGAAGACGAAACTAGGACGGGTCAGGACCATTAAGGGGTATTCCTACCTCACTTCCTCTTTTCGCTCTAAAGCATTAGGAAGAGACTTGTTTGCTGAGCTAACAGTATTATTTTAGTCTTCTCCACGTATCTCGTGCTCTGTGGTCCAAAGTCAAAGAATAAGGAAGCTACATAATGTCGGCAGATTTGAATGGATTTGCACGATTATTGTGGACAGTAACTGAATATTATCAGCATGCTAGCTGTTCATACAATATACTGTAGGTGCTTTGTAGGTGCTCAGACAAAATTTATATCATTTTAGTACAAATCATGTTAGAACACCTAAAGCACGGGCAGGAAGTAGTCTTACCATCTGTTTAGACATGGGGCACAGCTGGGGTGACTTGGGGGTGGCGTTGTCATCCGGCTGGCTGCCATCCTAAAGAACAGCAAAAACAACAGTCACATTAGGCTTGGTATAAAATGGGCACGGAAAATCATTCATTCAATTGCCAACCATTAGCCAAGAATCAATAAAGTCCTCTAAAGGTTCCTACACATGAGAGTGCTTGAAATAGTGTGCATTATTCACGGTCACACTACCTGCATCTACTAGTTTTGGGCTTAAACAAGTACATAGAGTTTGAGATGGGTGGGGAAATCATAGCCAGCCAAATAGCTGTTCTATCATACTTTCTTATATAGTACATAGTTTAGTTCTAATTTAATTAACTTCTTAATTCTTGTTATTATTGGGTGTGGTGTCTGATTGGTTGTCCCCCGTCATGATAAGGCTGTGATTGAGCATTGAATCACCTATAAAACCCAAGCACTCACCCTTCTTTAGATAAGCAGCCAGTGGTGGCTGATGGTACTTTAAATGGGAGGACGGGCTCATAGTAATGGCTGGAAAGGAATTCATGGAATTGTATCAAACACCTGGTTTTCCATGTGCTTAATACCATTCCATTAACTCCATTCCATCTATTATGAGCCATCCTCCCCTCACCAGCTTCCTCTGGAATCAACACATACCAAGTCACCTCCGCCTGGTAATAGATGTTGCTAGCTTTACCCGGAGGCGTGTGTGGGTTCAGTCAAAGCAGTGTGACTCAATGTGCCCAGCCCGAAACTGGCAGTCATATTGAATACGCCACCTTAGATGTGGGCCATTTACAAAGCCAAGTAAAAGTGAATATAATATGATAGACAGTGCTATCGGATATGACTGACCCTATTTGATTGTGTGGCCAAAGTATAAAGTACAATGGCTCTTTTGTGCTGAAGTGTACACTTCCGATATGATAACAGCCCTATCATTATACTGTATTAACACCCATATCAGTCTTTTAGTTGGCGGCAGGTAGCCTAGAAGTTAAGAGGGTTGGGCCAATAACTGGAAGGTCGCTGGTTCGGATCCCTGAGCTGACTAGGTGAAAAATCTGTCAATATGCCCTTGAGGATGGCACTTAACCCTAATTGCTCCGGATAAGTGCATCTGCTAAATTACTAAAATGTAAATGAAAAAAATGCTTATGGAACAGAACAGTAAATGTTGCTACTCAGGTGGAAAATTTATTTTTAAGTGGTGTTCTTACTGTTGAACTCTATGGTTGTGGTGCCATTCTGTGTTTTTTTTATTTTAAATTGAACCTTTATTTAACTAGGCAAGTCAGTTAACAACAAATTCTTATTTACAATGACGGCCTACCCGGGAACAGTGGATTAACTGCCATGTTCAGTACGATAGATTTTTTTTTACCTTGTCAGCTCAGGGATTCGATCCAGTGACCTTTCGGTAACTGGCCCAACGCTCTAACCACTACCATTCTTTGGTTCTATTCTGTGGTTCTTACCTCCACCAGGATCTCTCTGCTGGTCAGAAAACAGTTCTCATCTGGGAACGTCTCACACAGCTGGTCAAAACAGGCCATACAATCCCTAAAATATAATGTATTGTCAGTTTTCAGAAATGCATCTCAGCCACCATATTCAGGGTTGCTTTCCGCTCAAAGAAGAATATCCAAGTGGTTTCAGTTCAGAAGTAGAGTAAATCTGGGTCTGAGAACTTACCCTCAGAATCACTGGCTGACAAAATGTAAACCTGCTACCGTGCCTCTGCATATCTCACCTGTTGACGGCAGCCCAGGTCTTCTTGAGGCGGTACACAGCATTGGACTGCAGGGCTGACAGGATGGCTCTCAGAGAGGAGAAGTTCTTCAGCGTTCTGCACTCCTACAGAGGACAGGAACGAACACAATGCCTATATTTAGCCACTTAAGAAACAGTTTTCCTGTTGCTTTACTAAATATCTATTTTTTTAAAAGCTAAACATGTCTCTAAAGATCTTAAAATGTAGATATGTATATGTTCTATGTATACAATCTGGGCTTGCTGACCTGTGCTATGGCGATCCACCGCTCTAGCACCCTGGCCCTGAGGGTGGGGCTGGTGTCAGGGAGGAGAGGGGAGCTAGGGGCCGTAGATGGACTCAGGGTTGAGGAGGAGACAGAGATCGGAGACATTGACGAGGAGCACAGCAGGGAGGTGATGACCCGGTTGGTGACAGCGTTGAACTGGGCGATGGTGGCACGGACGGTGGGCACCACGTTGCGGCTCTCCTTCTTGTCCCGCTGAGACCAGACACAGCCCAGGCACTGGAATGGGACCACCTTGATGAAGAGGTCCTATAGAAAGGAGGAAAATACACTTTAAGATTTGTCATTCATTCAGAGTGATTGAACAGAAAGGGTTGGGTCATAAAGATGATTAACACTTACAGCATCCAATCGTGTCAGCTGCTCTGCCACCTCAATGACAGGGAAGTCCATAAAGTCTCCAGTCGCCTCCTTCGGTACTTCCTCTCCTGACCCCTCCTCTTTCTGCTGACAATCACTATTATCTATTGGTGCAGACTGATGCAGACTAATGCGATCTAGGAAGAAAATAAGCAAAAAATAAGCATAATCACAACTTGTAAGACTTCTGCTGGTGAGGTAGGATGCAGTTTTTTGCTTGTGAGAGAAAGGGGAAAGGATAAAAACTTGAAACAGCGAGGTACTACCTATATTTGTCCAATAAAAACCAAGAGTTTGATTTCTGTTGAAAAAAAAAATGTCTACGGTTTGCCTTACTGAATGCTACCAACCTTCTTCCTGGAGCTTCTTGAGCAGCGTCTCAGCTGTTTGTGCGATGCGACGGAAGGCGAGGCGGTGGCGGAGGTGGAAACAGAGCAGCCTCAGAGAGGGGTGCCGAGGGGGTTCTCTGAAGTCCTCCCTGTGTTCTTCTAGCCAGGTTCTGATCAGGGGCACCAGGGTGCTGGAGGAGGGGGTGATTAATATCAAGGGTGTTTTATGGTAAGAAGACATTGTAGAAGTAGTTGAGAGAGAAGTTCCTCATACCTCCTTGGGCAGACTGTGTTGTCCAGGTTGGCAATCATATCATCCCTATGGAAAGAGAGACATGCAGTACTTAGAAAGAAACCTGAATGTTTGCTCAATGGTTAATGCTCCTACAAGGGATTTAGGGGTAGAAAGCAATGTTTTGACCAACATGGTCTTTGTCAAAGAAATAGTTGGCCCTCTGCTACTCTCCTGCCACACCATGAATCTGACAAGCAAGAGTAGCCCTTTACTAACATATAAACTAAAGAGACCTGACCTTCGGCGGAAAGCCCATTGCTGTCAATTACAATCCATGTGCCCTGGGGATAGCATATGGTGACATCAGTTTCATAAGGTAGCCTGTTGCTACCAGCACTGCAGAAATTATGATGACAGCTTAACAACCAATTAATCATTATTTCTAGGGTTCTAAATGTCATAGGTCAAAGCAGATAGCTTTTTACTGGAGTTTAATGCTAACTACTGTACTGGTAAAGGGTCTTCGTAGTGGATAGCTCAGAAAAGTTAAATATAATGTTATCACATAATAAGGTTCCCAGATTTTCCAGAAATTCCAGTTAGAGCATTCCTGGATATCGTGAGGGAATAAGCAGGAGATCCAGGAATCCTCAAACTATGATAACTGGAAAACCTCCGTTTTATTTTTATTTTGCATAAAATATTATTAATAACCTATGAGGCAGCATTTCTAAAAAGACATTCTTGTTGGACCCGTCATGTGGTAGGTAATTAGGAACCGGTTAGGCAAACTGAGTGACTGTCGCCTCCCCACGACGTCACACAAATATGTATGGGGTGAAATTGAATTATTCAAACTAGGAAAGACTTACAACATTAGACTGGTAGTCCTACATCATGCCAGATGCCTTCCAAATATTGTTGAAAGAGGTGCAACCAAAGTGCAGCCTCAGAGATTAGTCAGAGGTTATTAGTCTGATAAGAATTCAGGTCATTCTGTGTCTCACCTCTGGAAGAGCAGTTCTATGAGTGTGTTGGGGGTGGTGAAGGTTCTGTAGGTGGACAGAAACACTCTGACGTAGTCAGATTCCTGGTGTTCTGAGTCCAGCAGGTGGGTTACCAGGCGCTCCAGGGTCCCCGCTTTCAACCGACGCACCTTTAATCAAATACAAATCCACTTTATTCATAGTGAACTTTTTACATTAGCAGTTGTCACAAAGTGCTCGTCTCCCTCTCCCTACATCTTTCCCTTTCTACGCCTCTTGTCCTTTGTCTATCCCCAGTCTTTCCTTCTCCACATCTCTCTCTGATCATTCATTCTCTCAAAGTGCTTTTACCTTCACTGTGTGGTACTGGATGAAGTTGAAAGCCGATGGAGTCGACAGGGACATAGTGAGAGGCTCTGAGGGGACCTGGGTGGAGGGGCTGGGGAGCACAGGCTCCCTACATAGGGTTATGCCGAACACGGCCCCCTCTTCCACCTCCTCCCCCCACTCCTGCACTGGGTCCTGGTGGGAACAAAGGAAGTGGAGGTGAGACTTCAATAGACTAGAATAGTAATTGCACATTAAGGGTTGTTGGCATTAGCCAAAAGTGCACATAACACACAGAATTAATCACAATGGGTTTGCCGGTTCTACTAAATTCACATAGACGTTCAACTGCAGTGAAGCGGCCTACATTTTCCTCATGCTTTGTGACACAAACACCATTAGCCACATTCAAACCATTCAGGAAATGAGCAGTTTAAGTGAGAAGGTTAAGTACAGCTACGTCAATAGCAACGTTCCAGACGCTGCTTTCAAACAACATAGAATTCTCAGTTCAATCTACGCAGGCACTGCAGAGGCATCAATTAGTCTGTCTAGCAGCTGGTATGAGAGCTTTTTAAACATTGATTGCACATCTCACAATGTTAAGGGACCAAATGTAAAACGTGTGGCACATTTTTAGCTAGACATCCATCTATGCAAATGTAAATGCTGCAGAGGTACCTGCTTTTAGACTGAATGCCTGTACAGCAACAGGTATGTGACATCATTAAATAGATATTATACATTCACAATGTATAGGGACCTAAATGTCAACGTGTGGCATGTTTTCAGCTAGAAATGTTTTTACTATACTGTATGATTATATCCCATCTGACTGGTATGAGCACATTATACATTTTGAAATGTATAATTGCTAGTTATAGACCTGCATGTCTAAAATGTGGAACGTTTTAAGCAAGACATCTGCAACATCGTTGCTCCCTCCACTCAAGCTATACTACATCAACTCCAATTCCATCACCCAGAGCAAAGTAAAGATAATATTCAATCTCCGTCAAAGAGAACCACAATGGAAATACGTTTAAGTTCAACGTTTTTTTAAATGCATTGCATCCATGTGTTGTTCAATTGTGCTATTAAAATTGTTTTAAAAAAAATACAATTGCAAAAAAAACACTATGGCATTTCCATCTCTTTTGAAGAAGACTCCAACGTATGGTGTTAAAACCAACCAAACACCATTTCACACAGAGGGTACATCCCAAATGGCAGCCTATTCCCTATGGGCCTTGGTCAAAAGTAGTGTACTACATAGTGAATAGGGTGCCATTTGACACACAGACAGACACTTCCTGACATACAGAAGGAGACCCACATAGCCCATATTAGCCCAACATCCCATAGACTTGACAGAGGTTATACCCTCACAATGTAACCAGAGGATGAAGTTTCAGTTTCACTGATAGGGCAGAGTGTAGAGCGGGTAGGGTGTGGCGCTACCTGCTCTGTAGCCCCTAGACTTTGACCCGACTGGGTGGGTAGACAGAAGACCCTACCTAGTCCTGTAGCTTTTAGGCAAAGCAGAACTCACTGTATCCATGGGGCCTGCCTACCCATGCACTGGAGAGCACTACAGTACCTCTCAGTATCGCTGTGTTCTGTTCACGTTGGTAACCAAATCGGAGTAACACATTTCAGTAACATCTAGCAGTTCTCAGTCCCTGGAGATCCCATTAATTCCATATAATAACTTCTAGGGTGAAGATTCTAGCAAGTAGCCCACTGGCACACAATGGAGAATCAAGCCATAAATAGAGGATGAGGAAACAAGGAAGTTTCCACACGGTCAGACATATTGGATCCGAGTCATATAGACGGCAACGTCCAAACTCTCCCTATATCGGTCTCTGGTTGATGCTTTTCACAGCCACTAAAAGCCTGTCGATATCCATAGTCTGTCGTAAAGAACATTGACAGGTTCCAAATGACTGTTTGTTGTCATTATACAACACCTAATGGAGTCTGGCTGGCTGCAGAGGGAATGAGAACAAGAGCCACTATTTACTGTGCCCTCCAGATCTGTGTCCTCCATATGCCAGACATGCAAGTTTTGTTGATAACTCTCCATGGTACACTGGTCTGGACCAATAGGCACCCTCAATGTTCTGTCCCTGTCTGGTGTGTGAACAAATACACACAAATTCACCTTCAAAAGAATTTAAAAATGACATAACCAAAATATTAAATCTTGAAGACAATATTGAGTTAAAGTTGTGATTACACTATATGGAAAACAAAATAATATTAGCAGGAAAAATCACAATCTGGTCCTATAATAATACTTTTTACTCTCTATTCATTATTTGAAATATTATGGTTTAATTATTTTAGGCTATTGTTTTTTATATATTAAAATCTCACAGGATAAAAAGCTGTGTAATTAATTGATTGCATGAGACAAAAGTAGACCAACTAGACTAAAAGAACAGACATATCAAAAGTAGTACAGTAAGCAATGAATAAAGGTAAAAACTAATACCATTGACAAACGCCATTTCCCCATATTCCCAGTCGCTTTAGTTGATGAAAGAAGTTAAAGTTTCCAGTAGTTTAGGGAGCCATTTCTTCTGTTTTGCTGCTGGTATTTACTGATATTCCAATGAAGTAATCCGTGAGTAATCGAAATAAGTATTGGATGGCCAGTAGCCCAGTTCCGCAAATTACCTGGGATGTCGCTGATCCGACCAAAAGAACAATTCTGAATTTCGTATAATAATAGAGTATATTTTATATACTGTATCAACTCAAACGACATTAATAGATTAATATACTTCTAAGCAAGCTTCAAACTCGATAGCCTAATCGCTACACAGCCTGTCTGTGTGAGCTTCGCTGTGAGCTGTGCGGACAGCCGGTTTCTGTTCAAAGTCTCAGTGACTAACTGCACCTGAGCGCGTGAGCAGAGGCTGTACTAGCAGGTGAGGGCAGGGCGGGAATCTCGATACCACGCGCTTTTACGTGAACATATTTGGTGATAGCAGTGTCACAAACAGACGGTAACAGGCAACTTTCACACTTGTAATGTTTTCTTTCTGATTATTTAGGTCAATAAAAATAATTTAAAACAATGTAATAAACAAACATTTGCACCATTTTAGTAGGTATAGATGATGTCTGATTACTGTAGGCCTACTATCGCGATAAAGGGAACATTTGCATTTTTTCCTTAAATGCATTAATCCACTTTCTATTCTCTAGGTACAGTATGAACTTTTTGCTATTAGTGTTTTGGGAATTTTTAAACCATCACAAGTCTGAGAAAATTATTCAGGCAAGAACCATGGGCCTGTAATGTGCTTCTCAGGTGACTGCTCCTGGTATCTCCTTCCTACCTTATTGCCACTATTCTAAAATCCAGTCGGGACAGTTCGCAGGACTGCTCTCAACCCATAGTGTCTGTAAGAGGTATGGCATGGTTGGAAATTCCACAGGAAAACAAGTCTGTTTTGTTCCTATTGAGTGTTCCAAGCCAGTGTCACCTGTTGCTGTCCTTTTCTACTGGCTGGCTGAAAGTTCCAAAATGACTTAGAAGCAGACCATATTTATCACTTGGTGAAGAGAAACATGTAGGACAGGACTCTAGTCTATCGCAGGGACTTACCCCCAACATAACTCCTTAATTCTGAGTACCACTCGAGACGCATCAGGTCCCGTTTTTACAGTCTTTGGTATGACTCGGCCAGGGATCGACTTCCCAACCTTTCACTACTCACATTTGATTATAAAATTGTAGTCTAATCTACTTTTATCCCTAAATTGTCCCAATGAGAAAGCACCTTGACCGCCCAATGATAAAGTGTCTAGCTCAGCAGATGGCGTTTGATCAATGGCTGTTTCTATTATAAATCCCCCTCATTAGCAAACATTGGGTTTCAAAAGGGGAGAATGGGTAACTGTTGCTTAATGAGTTTCCCCCTCCTCTGAATATCTGAACCATGGCCACCCAATGCCACACTCTGCCAGTCCAGAGGCACAAAGAGAATGAGAGGGGGTAGCAGAGGGGGCAGGGTGAATAATTAACGTTAATGAGACACAGTGAATTCACAACAACACAACAATTGTTCGATTAGATGACTTCAAAACAAATTCATCTCGATTTTGTATAATCGACGACATGAGTAAAGTGTCTTTTTGGAACAATATTTTTGTTGGTATGAAATACGGTTTACAACTGTGGGACATGTCCAAATGATAGCCCTTATCAGAAGAGGCGTGTTAAAACCAACACGCTTCAGAAGTGACAGACACACGTCCTGGTGGACTTCCTTCCTGCTCAGTGTCAAAATAGCTACTGTGTTCAACAACACAAACTACTGAAGAAAAAGGAAACTGAAGCAGCAGCCTACATGAGAACCACATCTGCTCTGACGTAAAACCAACTCACACAGAGGTACAACATGACAGCTGTTATACAGCACAGTGATGACCCCTCCCTCATACCATTTACGCAGTACCCGAACCTAGACAGTAAAGCTGGCACCTATAAATCTCAACCCTAGCTCTGCAACTGACGTCACTGGAGATGTCAGGCTCTTATAAATCAATCCTAGTAAGAGGAAGCTTCCAAAAGTAAGGCAATTGGATATTCTGACAAGAAAAGTGTTTTCATGTCATATTCAGGAGGCTCCCACTCACCGGTTTCACTTGCCAATTCCCTGTAGGTCTAATACCTGACATTGATATGGTTTTAATGGAGCTACCAAGCTAACTGACTGCTCAAATGTGTACGCACAATAACTATATAGGGTATCAGTCAGACAAAACCCTTCAGCCTCTACACATTCAGACTCAAGCAACTCTTTACCTAACTGAAAGGGGGAAAACACCATGCCACCAAATCTAACCTCCTAAATTAATACATTACCATTTGATAGGTACTTTACACAATACTGAGTCAGACAGACCTTTAATCCTCTACGCATTGACCCACTCCACACAATGCAACCCACTCCACTCTCTATGGCCCTTAGCTATAACGAAAGGGCAAACATCACCTTTCCACCAACTCACCTCAGTGACCTCTGTGTCCAGCAGCTGGAAGCGCCTCAGCCAGAGCCCCGGCTCCATGTCCGTCAGGACATCCACACGGTGGGTGTGTCGAAGGCACAGCAGTCTCTTCATCCTGCCTACCCGGGCTCTCAGGCCCCTGCCCTCCCCTTCACCTCCACAGAGAGATAGTGTAGACCGCATCCTCATCCACAGGTAGTAGAGTCATCAAGGTTCTCACCTGACAAGAGGAGAGTAGAGAGAGCCCTTAAACACCACACTATAGTACAACTATGTAAGACAAGTGACAACGAATGAATGATAGGTCTACAGGACAGAATGAAAGTCCTCCTTTGTTATATGTTACATGCCAATACTTTATTGCCAATGTCTAAGAAATTCAGTAATATTATGTTGCAAGGAAGAGGTTCAATAAAGAAGACAAAAGAGTCATTCAACATGGGAATTTCTTAGTGGTATTTAGAGGGCTGGATAGCAATTCCTGTACATTACCCTAACATATTCATTGGTTCATAGAAGCACAATGACATCCATTTTCTGACCCAATTCCATGAAAAGGGAATGTTGTCTACTTTTAAGCAAAGGAAAAATACCAAAAATAAATTTGAGAAAACTCCTCCAGTCAATCTATGAAACCATGACCAAGTCCGTCAAGAATTCACTGTCTGTCTACATAATCGCTGCTCTTTCCAGGACCGACAGGCTTTGTTCATTCTAAACCCATATAATCCTTTGTTGACTCCACACCTTTGAGGCATGAACATAAGTGACAAAATATTATGGTTACAGTTTTGTCGTCACTTAAGTTGATCTAAATAACGGTCTACAATAGTGTAATGTGTGAACATGTGTGAGGCTAGTCATCACCAATCTGATTCACTATAGTCTTTCACATGCATCTCAACCTGTCCCTTCACCCAAACGTGTAGACAACACATAGCCTGGTGCTAGACTATGTTCTGTAGCCAACAACATGGCAATGAACACACAGAGGAGTTGACTGAAGAACAAACAGACTATATTACCAGGCTAGGAAAGACAAATAGAAAGTACAGTAACTTAATGCATTTGATTGGTGAGCTTTTCCTTAACCCCAGTTTAACATATCAGCCCAGATTCATCTTTGGAGCCATAATGGCTGTACAGTTTCTCTGAGTCATGAAAATAACATTCCATACAGGGAAACTGTGTTGAGATGCCATATGACTTGGCAAGACTACAAACAGATCTGAGAACCACCCAACCTGTTCTTGCTAAGACAGATTAAGTAAATACAAACAGTACAGAAGATATATGTTGTGCCAACAAGAAGATGCCAGACAACGTGTTGTCACAACATTTTATAAATGGGGCTTCTTTTACCAGCTTTACGGAGAAATAGGGACAGGAGGCATAGCATGACTTAGGCTACCTATAACAATAATAATATCACAGCCATTTTTACCCACATAATCCTTTGACTCCACGCACATCTTTGAGTCATTAACATAAAGTGGTGCCAAAAATAAACACAATCAAATATTTAGAAGACAAAATGGAATGGTCACTCAGTGATTGTACTGATTGGTGCTTGAACAACTTATGGTTACATTTTGGTTGCCACTTGGTTTGAATTAAATAATGCTTCACAATAATGTATGAACATGAATGACACTATTGGTCATACCAATCTGATTGACTATAATATTTCACATGCATCTCAACCTGTCCCTTCCCCCAAAAGGTCTAGACAACACATCGCCTGGACCTAGGACTTTAAGAGTTCCTTAGCTAACTCTTCATGGCAATGAATGAACACAGAGATGAGTTGGCTAAAGCAAAAACAGACAAGCTTCCCAGGCTAGGAAACACAAATAGAAAGTACAGTAACTTACTGCGTTCGATTGGTGAGTGTCTCCTAAACCGCAGTTTGACAGATCAGCCCAGATTCATCTCTGGAGCCATGATGGTTGTACAGTTTCTCTCTGAGTGATGACAAGAGCATTCCATACAGGGAAACTGTGTTGATGGGAAGCTTGGAGCTGGAGAGAGTGGCATTGAATGGTCACTCAGTGAATGTTGATTGTACTGGTTGGTGCTTTAACAGCTGAACTATGGAGAGAGAGAGGGAAAGAGAGAAAGAAGGGCGGGTGGTCCCCTTTTTTCCTCTTTCCCTGCTCCCCTCTTCTCCGTTGTGTAATACGGTCCTGTATAAGTAATCTGATTACAGATCTGTCAGGTCCAATATCTTTCCGCTTAACAGATCTCTTCATTAAAAGTGAGCGAGTCCCCAACTCCCTTTTGTTTTCTTGTTGGCAAACCATCAACACTGGAGAGATGAGCCATGCTACTGGCTCTCTGTGTGCATCGTGCCTGTATTTCTGACAATTAATATATAAGGAAATACTAGGCCTAAGGACTAAAACTATTAAGATTAAACCGTTGTTTGACCGTCAACTATATAGACAATAGTTTGTTTCTTACCTGAAAATTTTCCCACATTACACATTTGCATTGATTTCTAACCAGGGCTGATAGCATGTTTCATTATCATTTCACATGATGGTCATTTCATAAACATTGTTTTGATTAGAAGTCCATCCATACACACTGGCCTAATTGACAGAGTGTGTGGAGTGGAAGGGTAGTTCAATTTAGGAAAACACAGGTGTACAATGACTAATTGATTGCCTAGCTAATTATCTTAAAGAGGGAGGGTACCTGTTGGTCTCCCTCTCGCTCTCTCTCAAGTCATCAGGTTGAATAAGGGCATGAGGTAGCGTGCCTTGAATGATGTTCAGACAGGTTGTTAGAACGTACTCTTCAAGAGAATGAAGAAATTTGGGAGGTGTGTCTCATTGGCTACGTTCACACAGGCAGCCTAATTCACAAAAGATCTGAATTAGGCTGCCTGTGTGAACCTATGAGTTTTATATCCAAAACTAAGATTCAAAGCACACAAATCATGAATAATTTAAAGCTTAGATTAACGGTATAGGCCTATATATGAAAATTGAAAATGCTTCCAAATCTTATTCCTTATGATGTATTTGTTTACAGGTATATTTTTTTGCCATTTATGAATGTCATTCAATGAGTTTATATTGGCTATAGCAGTAAAGGCCTAATTCCATATATTTTTTTATACAGTTACACTTTTAAGAATGAAAAGCCTGTTGTATTAGATGAAGTGCCCTTTAATATAGACCACATGGAGAATTCAATAAAACTGCAAAAATGTATGTCACATTAGATCTATACATTTCATGTGTAGGCTAATGGGTGTGTCTGTGTGTATGGTGTGAGAGCAACCAATGGAAATCTAGCCCGAGCTCTTTATTAGGCCCTTTGAAATGAAGTCAATATTGTTTCCTGTTAGGATAAAAAATATAGAAGAATAACAAATATACACACCCATTATGCCCTGGCCTTTGTTCTGCCTCTCTGCTTAACATTCACCTCTTACCCTCTGTAACTGCGTCATAACTTCAGAAACGTCAAACGCCCAATCTAAAGCTAGCACATCCTTCTTTCTTGTTGCGTCTGTGGAAAATATGTACCGCTTAAACATTGGTTGCTAAGGCCTGTTACAGCCCTTTGAGTATCAATAATGAAATATCAGATAGATTTGCAGGCGCTACAAAACTACTAATTGAAACCTGTTCTCATTAACCAAGCAGGACTAAAGCGATTTCCAAGTACATTTCACCTCTGTACTCTTACAGTACACTGTCTGAAACATGTTGTGCACCATGCATGCCAGGCACTCATACTGTCAAACTCACACAAACACACACAACAAAGAATGCTTAATCCCAATGACTCATTGTGCTGGTTTGAAAAAACTTCTGTCCCTCTGCATGTCCCTCACCCCCAGCTGTCTGTCTGTCTCGTTACATAAGTCACACAGCCAGCATCATGTGAGCGAGCATGGAGAGAAGAAGGAAGAGAGAGAGGGACGGAGGGGAAGAGAGAGAGGGAAGGAGAGCAAGAGATAGGGAAGGACGGGAAGAGAGAGAGAGAGGGAAGGAGGGGAAGAGAGATAGAGACGGAGGGGAAGAGAGATAGAGACAGAGAGATTGAGGGAGGGTAGAGAGATGGAGGGGAGAGAGTGACAGAGAGAGGAAATGAGGGGAAGACAGGGAGCAAGAAGGAGGGGAAGAGAGAGACAGAGAGAGGGGGGGGAAAGAGTGAGACGGAGAAGGAGGAAGGGAGGGAGGGAGAGGAGAGAGAGAGAGTGAGAGTTATTGGACTTGCATCTCTGATTCTACAATATGAGGAAAGGTTGTCCCATCAACAACGTGTTGGGAGGAGATGACAGTGTCATTAGTCATAGTTCAACTCAAGCACAAACAACTGGGTTGTTACACCAAATGAGTGCCTTTGTATCCCTTTGATATTTTAAGTAGACATTGTGCATCAATATTGAATTTTAAAAGCCTGTTATATTAAATAAAGTGCCCTTTAGTATAGACCACATGGAGAATTCAATAAATCTGACTAACTAGTGCCAAAATGTCTCTCCGTGCATCCTCTGTGACATCTAGGAAGATTTTAACTCACTTAACCCCAACATTTCTCCAAGTTTCTCTTGTTTTTAATATGGTGAAACTTTAAATAAAAATATATATAAATAAAATTCTCAAAAGAAACATTGAACATCTAATAGTCAAATAATAGTGTAAAAGTGGAGGCCTCCCGAGTGGAGCACTAGTGCCACTAGAGATCCTGGTTTGAGTCCATCTGTAACCGGGAGACCCATGGGCTGTACACAATTGGCCCAGCGTCATCTGGGTTAGGGGATGGTCTGTCCTGCAGGGATGCTCTTGTCCCATTGTGCACTAGAGACTCCTGTGGCGGGCTGGGTGCAATGCACGCTAACATGGTTGCCAGGTGTACAATGTTTCCTCTGACACATTGGTGCGGCTGGATTCCGGGTTAAGCGGGCATTGTGTCAAGAAGCAGCGTGGCTTGGCTGGGTTGTGTTTCTGAGGACACACACCTCTCCCAAGTCTGTACGGGAGTTACAGCGATGGGACGAGACTGTAACTACCAATTGGATACCATGAAAAAGGGGTAAAAATAAACAAAAGTAGAAGAGCTTTGTAGTAACCTGGTATATTTATGTTTACCAATAGATGGAAGTATTGACTCAAGACAGGTTTCTTTCCGCATCAGTAGCCGTTTTCTGTCTGCCATATATAACCATGGTAAAGCCTCAGGTAGCTTACGCCAGGTGCATTAGGGAATGTTATTCTAAGTTACAATTAAATACTAAAATGTACTTATGTGTCCGGTGCCATCAATCTAAGAAGCATTTTAAGCTACTACATATTTGGCGATATTTTACATATTTGTTTGTCACGAATTCAACGGAGTGTTTGGTGTGTGGCGCTGGATGTGAGACTCAGGTGAGCTGTGGAAGATTCGGAAGGATTGATTCCCTGGATAAGGATAGGACAAATTATTGACTATGTGAGGGGAGAGAGAATCGGAAAAGATGGCTTATAGGCAACAATGGGCTCGCTACCACCATTTGATCCTAAAAATCTGGAATGTGAAATAATGGACCATAAGCATCTGATCTCTCTGTTCCATGAACAAAAGCCAGTACCACAAATGGTCTCTCCAAGAGTTCAACGTTGGGCTGTGTGGCTCAGGGCCTACGAGTACAGAATCATTTATAAACCAGGTAGATACCATGGGAATGCCGATGCTCTGAGTAGGCTGCCAGTTCCACAAATCATCGCTCAGGAAGGAGAAAATGACCAAGTCTTGATGATCGATGTGTTGGATGACACACCGGTGAACACAGCACAAATCAGGCAATGGACTTCAAAGGATGTGACGTTATCACAAGTGCATGAATTTATCCTGAAAGGATGGCCTACAGTGACAGAGCCTCAGATCATGCCTTACTACGCTTGTCGCTTGGCCTTGAGTGTTGGAGATGGCTGTGTTCTGTGGGGTTCAAGAGTAGTTATCCCACCACAAGGGCGGGGTATGCTACTGAAGGTCTTGCACCAATCACATCCAGGTATGTCGGCAATGAAAGGCCTAGCAAGGTCATAGGTCTGGTGGCCAAAGATGGACCAGGATGTAGAAAATGAGGTTAGCCGGTGTACAGATTGTCAGATTAACAGGAAGTCACCCCCCACCGCGCCAATACATCCATGGGAATGGCAAGAAAAACCATGGACAGGGCTACATGTGGACTATTCTGAAACCTTCCTCTGGAAAATGTCCCTTGTGCTGACTGATTCTCATTCAAAGTGGATGGATGTTAACCCCGTGAACACGTCCACGTCGTACGCTACGATTGAGAAGTTCAGTGTCATGAGATTGCCTCAGATGTTGGTTAGCGACAATGCTACTTGTTTTACAAGCACTGAATTCACAAGTTTCATGAAACAAAATGGAATTCCGCATATAATGTTGGCCCCTTTTCACCCATCCTCAAACAGATTAGCAGAACATGCGGTTCAGGCCACAACGGAGGGGATGAGGAAGATACAAGGGGACAGCATTGAAACAAAGGTGTCCAGATTCTTGTTTAGCTACAGGATCACTCCTAAAGCTACAACTGGGTTGTCACCTGAAGACATGCTGCCGTCAAGGAGGTTAAGGTCAACCTTGGATCTCATCAGACCAGACCTGAAAGTGACAATACAACAAAAGCAATGGAATCAAAAACAGAATCATGACAACAGAGCCACAATCAGAAGTTTCTCACCTGGAGATGTCTACACAAGAAACTATGGGTTTGGTCCTAAATGGACTCCAGCTACAATTGAGGATTGCTCAGGACCAGTATCCTATACTGTGATCATCAGAAGTGGACAAAGACTAAGGAGACGTGGATCAGATCCGAGCTCGAATTCCAGTTCCATCCGTGGACATGGATCCATGCTTAAACGAGCAGGACAGGACATTGGAACGTTCCCCAGAGTTGTAGTTAGACAAACAACCTGAGACAAACAAGTCTCAACTTCCTGAGACCACCATTCCAGGATGACCCCTTCCTGTGAAGTCTCCACAAAAGGACTTTGTTTCACCATCAGGGGGTGAAGTACTCTGAGACGCTCTATTAGAGATACGTCCGCCAGACTATTTTAGATCCTAAGGGAGGTCATGGTCGAAAAAAAATGTAATATAAAAATAGCATGTGGTTGTTATGAGAAAATCATCAAATGTTTAAGTTGGGTTATTAGCTTTAAATGGGGGAATGTAGTAACCTGGTATATTTATGTTTACCAAAAGATTGTTTTTCTATGTCTGCCATGTATAACCATTCTTGAGAAAGCCTCAGGTAGCTTACGCCAGGTGCATTAGGGAATGTTATTCTAAGTTACAATAAAATACTAAAAACGAACTTATGTGTTAGGTGCCATCAATCTAAGAAGCTTTTTAAGATACTGTTATACTCTTTTTGGCCAATTTTTGGGTGTTTTGTGGTGGAAAACTGAGTGGAAAACTGAGTGGCTCAAGCAATAACACATCAACCCTCTAACCCAACTTGCATTCAATTGCACCTCCCTGTGGTTCACAACAAGCTTCCATTCCCTCTGCCACAAGGGAATTTATGGCTGATTTAAGATGAAAGTGTCAACCCTGTCACGGTCGACCCTGTTCCTTTATTTAGCACTTAATAGGCATTTAGTATAGTATTCTTATGTATTTAACCTCTTCAGATGGGAAAATTTGTTTTTAGGAAGTTGAAAAGGTTCAAATTAGGTGACCAAGATATACATCTTCTCAAAAGGCAACGGATTGGTGGAACGACCCACTTTAGATCAGTAGCGTGAGGTTCCCTGTAGTTCCTCAGAGGTGAGGTGTGTGTCTTCCCCGTAAGCCCACTGATGTTACACAGGATCTCATGTCAAACATGGACAATGGCACTCGTTTGTTATGTAGTGTAGTGCATTGGATCGTAAGGTGACCCCTTTATTACAATAGATGGGCTTAGACCACGAAGAGAGAAAAAGTCAAGAGCAGAAACAGGTGACCTGTTCTAATGAAAACAAGTGATGATTTCATACTATTCACAATACCTTAGGTATATAGTGGACGTGTCAATATACTTGGTACCGGTAGTTTCATTCAGATACACTATATTGTCAGGGTAAACACTTATTCAATTATTTTCCGTTTCAGAGTGTGTACAGTACACTAATTAAAGTTGGTGTTTGGTTTCATATTGTAAAGACATACAGTACAGAATGGTGTGATTGATGTGTAAAGACAGTGGGTCCAAAATTCTAATGAAGCCAGAATATTATTTATATAACCAGGCAAGTCAGTTAAGAACAAATTATTATTTACAATGCCTGCCTACCCCGCCCAAAATCGGACGCCACCCTATGGGACTCCCTATCACGGCCGGATGTGATGCAGCCTGCATTTGAACGAGGGATTTGCTGTGACGCCTCTTGCACTGAGATGCAGTCTCTTAGACCGCTGGGCCACTCCAGAGACCCAGGTGTGAGTAATAGTGAAGAAAATGTTTTCGTGGGTAGGCTACCATGTTTGGCATGACAATGACCATATGATTTGGCAAGACAGTACAAACAGATCTGAGAACAGCCCAGTTTTTCTTGGTAAAACAGAGGAAGTAAATACAAGCAGTACAAAATAGAAAGAATATCTGTTGTGCCAACAAGATGCCGTATAACATTTCTGTTGTAACAACATGGCCTGTTATAAATGGAGTTTCTTTTACCAGCTTTACGGAGAAATAGGGAAATGAAGCATAGCATGACTAATTCAACAGTTTTTTATATTGTATATTCTACTAAATCAGGGATCATCAACTAGATTCAGCCGCAGGACGATTTTTTCTTGAGTGGATGGTCAGGGGATCGGAACATATTTACAAATAAATTGAGGACCCGCGGGCCGGCAGTTGGGAAACCCTGTACAAAATTAGAGCAAGAGTGCCGCATTCAGTCTTCCCCGAGGTCAATAGGGCCTCACTTTAGATTGATTATGTTTCCTCGCTGTCAAAATTAGCAAAAATCTCTATCCATTGCTTTTGGAATTTCCCCATGCTGTCTAGCTTTCGTTCCGATGACGGTTATGAATCTGGGCAGAGTGAAGAGACTGTAGATGTAGGGCCATTATCATTTCCAAGGCTCAACCTTAAGGTTTGTACACTTGCCTGGTGCAAGTTTTAAAAAACCGGATAACCAGAATATATAGATTTCAGTCAAAAAAATCACAATATCAAACAATTACTCGGATCAGAATTGGATCAGAAAGCAGGGTAGTAAATTGCCTATATTCCTATTTGCTATAGCCTATTTCAATAAATGTTATATTTACAAGAAGCAAGAGGACAATGTAGACAGCTAAGAGTCTCACCAAAGCAGCGCAAAATATCCGATCAGAATCTTTTTTTAACTGTATCTGTCTTGAATATCATACAGCAGTAATCATACAGGAGTAATCAAAGAGGAGTAATTAAAGAGGAGTAACCATACAGCAGTAATCATACAGGAGTAATCATACAGCAGTAATCATACAGGAGTAATCATACAGCAGTAATCATACAGGAGTAATCATACAGGAGTAATCATACAGGAGTAATCATACAGCAGTAATCATACAGCAGTAATCATACAGGAGTAATCATACAGGAGTAATCATACAGGAGTAATCATACAGGAGTAATCCATACAGGAGTAATCATACAGGAGTAATCATACAGCAGTAATCATACAGGAGTAATCAAAGAGGAGTAATCATACAGCAGTAATCAAAGAGGAGTAATCATACAGGAGTAATCATACAGCATTAATCAAAGGCCTTGTACACTAATTTAATCACTCATTTATGAATAAAGTGATTTATTAGGGGGTGATGCTGCACCCTCAACACCCCTAATTCCCACGGATATGTGTACTTCACTCATTTTCACTCACCCTTTTGGCTTGTGATACAGACCTTTTTTGGGGGGGACAAGTGACTTTGGTAAACAAGTAAAAAATCTGTCCTACTTGTCCAAAGGCTAAAAAGGTTCATGTCAAGCCCTGATTCCTACACAGTTTCAATATTTAAGTCATTTCAATGCAGATTCAAAAATATATATATTATACAACAACAAAAAACATCCCACAGGCTGTGTGTTTGACACCCCTGCATTAGAGCAATATTACCTTGAGTAATTGAGTAATTCTTCAAATCAAGCTTTTTATTGATTTTCATTCCTATTTTGATTACAATTTTATAATCTACAAATCAGTAGTGCAAGTGGGAAATTATTTTGTGTTGAACTGCTTTGTGATAAAATCAAGTCTTGCATTCATAAAGTAGCTAATGTGATGACTGCAAGGTACTATATGATCTGCCACCACAACGTTCCCCTAGCTACAGTATCATCCCAAATATACAATATACATTTACTGTGCATTCCATTAGTTAATAAGGAATATAATTATTTAGCTAACTGAATAATTATATGTGAGGAGTAAGATTTCACTCAAGTCCCCTATGCCATCTAAGCAAAAGTATTTTCACTCAATCCAGGGCACAAATATGACCTATGACCTCACACTAAACACAAACTCCCCATTCTAGCAATTATATTTCTATGGCTCTTGTGACCTCTAGCCAGCCTAACTGATCTAGGATCAGAGCTTGCCCTTTTTCTTCTTGGTCCTGGTCTTCCTCTTAGTCTTGGAGTCAATGATGAGCTGAGACTGGTGCTTCAGTATCGCCCTGGTGATAATGTCACCCTCATCGTCCCCGCTCTCCTCCTCTTCTGAAAGAGAGGGAAAAGGGAGAGGGATCGCGAGATAGAGTGTGTCTGTGTGTCTGTGGGTGTGTATGCAATTATGCGTCTGATCCCATCTCACCATCATATGGGTCCTGTCTCTGAGCCTCAGGCAGCTTGATGCGGGTGTTGCAATGGGGCAGCTTCCCCTCGATGCTGGCATGGAACTGACAGACACAAAACCACAGACACAGAGAGACAGTTGTTCTCATCATAATAAGATGTCAAAGGGAACATGTTAGTCAAGAAGATCTGTTTATTCAACCATAGGAGTTGGCTATAAAGCACAACGATCTGGGACCAGGGCTTATGCCTTAAAAATGTAAAGGCATACAACTTGAGACCAGTCAAAGCCAACGTCATTAGAGAATCCCAGACAGACATCACAAGAGCTAACAGTGTACCACTACCCGTACCCTCTGACTCCTGAACAACCCGTACCCTCTGACTCCTGAACAACCCGTACCCTCTGACTCCTGAACAACCCGTACCCTCTGACTCCTGAACAACCCTCTGACTCCTGACCCTCTCTCCTGAACAACCCGTACCCTCTGACTCCTGAACAACCCGTACCCTCTGACTCCTGAACCACCCGTCCCTCTGACTCCTGAACAACCCGTACCCTCTGACTCCTGAACAACCCGTACCCTCTGACTCCTGAACAACCCGTACCCTCTGACTCCTGAACAACCCGTACCCTCTGACTCCTGAACAACCCGTACCCTCTGACTCCTGAACAACCCGTACCCTCTGACTCCTGAACAACCCGTACCCTCTGACTCCTGAACAACCCGTACCCTCTGACTCCTGAACAACCCGTACCCTCTGACTCCTGAACAACCCGTACCCTCTGACTCCTGAACAACCCGTCTGACTCCTGAACAACCCGTACCCTGACTCCTGAACAACCCGTACCTCTGACTCCTGAACAACCCGTACCCTCTGACTCCTGAACAACCCGTACCCTCTGACTCCTGAACAACCCGTACCCTCTGACTCCTGAACAACCCATACCCTCTGACTCCTGAACAACCCGCACCCTCTGACTCCTGAACAACCCGTACCCTCTGACTCCTGAACAACCCGCACCCTCTGACTCCTGAACAACCCGTACCCTCTGACTCCTGAACAACCCGCACCCTCTGACTCCTGAACAACCCGTACCCTCTGACTCCTGAACAACCCGTACCCTCTGACTCCTGAACACAGTGTTCTCAAACACACACCAGGGGGTGACTTCAAGGTGGCCGGCTGAATGTGACTCGTTAATAATCAAGATCAAACACCTAATGGCCGTATTTCCATCCAGGAACAGATAAGCTATTCAAGCACCAGTGCACAGATTAAAGAACATGGTCTGTATGTAGCATCTAGTCTGCCTGGAGGGGCTGGCAAAAACCTTGGAGTACAGTAGCGAATGAACGGAAAATAAGAAGATGGTTTCAGGTCACAAAGCTTTACCCTGGCAGGACCTATTTGAGTAGATACTCCATGTACTGTCTGAAACACCTGTCTGTCTCTACAATACCACATTCACTGTTGGGAGCAGCAACCACCGAAAAAATAATGAGTTTACACATGTGTACTGTCAAATTGCCCTGGTCTAAGGGGCTTTTCCATTCATTCAATTTCTATGGCAACAACAGTCAATGTTTAACGAATAAGGAAGAGTCGTATCTCTGATCCTCTCCTCCATCTCCTTCATGATGGCAGCCATGTCCTTCCCCTCTCCCTCCCCTTACCCCCACCTCTCCTCCTCCCCCTCCTCCTCACCTCCTCTTCCTCCATCTCCTTCATGATGGCGGCCAGGTCCTTCCCCTGGAGCTCCTCCTGCAATAACAGCAGCTTCTGCTCTGACTGGGACAGCAGTTCCACCACGTACTCCTCTGAGCCGGGGGGCAGCTGGGGCTCCAGTCGGTCACCCTGGAGGAGGGGAGGTGTTTGAGGACACAATTGACGTAATGTTTCTGAGCACCTTCACATTTATTTACGAGGTTTCAACTTAATCTAAAGAATTTGATGGGTCTCAGGTCAGTGTACATTATATTGTTAATGGGGTCTTCTCTGTACCAGCTTGATGTGCTGCAGTTTGTCAGATAGGTGTTCCACCCCGGCCCGGACCGTGTTCAGGGTACGGGTCAGCCAATCCAGACGCTCCTTGGCGGCGTCGCGGCTCCCCTGCTCCGCCTGCAGGTGGCGCTTACAGTCCTCCAGCATCTGCTGACCACTGTAGAAGACAGTAAGAAATATCCATCAGAATGACTTTACAGACACACTCAACTCAACACTAGGAAGGGAACATTTCAGACCAACTTCTGTACCACCACAAGTCTTCTCCCACAAGTTCTCCCACAATTTACAATCTTCAAGGATCTGTTCTGAGGGTCACTGTTTTAATAAATAATACCTTCCATTGAAGGTGTCAGCATCCACTTACAACTTCTCTGGTCTGCTACATTTGCTGTGTAATCCCTAACCCTTGACCTCTAACCCCTGCCCACTGACCTGGAGAGCTTGGTCTCCCCGGAGTACTTGATGTCCTGGAAGTGTTCCTGCAGGCGGTCCCTGTCCTCCTTCAGCTGTAGCAGGGTTCTCTGGTTCTCCTTCTTCAGATCCTCCAGGTGCTGCTGGGTGTCTCCCTGGGAGATGAACCTCTCCACCACCTCCTGCATAAGGACACAGAGATGGATCAGCACACACACACACACACACACACACACACACACACACACACACACACACACACACACACACACACACACACACACACACACACACACACACACACACACACACACACACACACACACACACACACACACAGATATAGATTAATACACACACACACACATACAGATATAGATTAATACACACACACACATACAGATATAGATTAATACACACACACATACAGATATAGATTAATACACACACACATACAGATATAGATCAATACACACACACACACAGATATAGATTAATACACACACACATACAGATATAGATTAATACACACACACATACAGATATAGATTAATACACACACACAGATATAGATTAATACACACACACAGATATAGATTAATACACACACATACAGATATAGATTAATACACACACACATACAGATATAGATTAATACACACACACACACATACAGATATAGATTAATACACACATACAGATATAGATTAATACACACACACATACAGATATAGATTAATACACACACACACACATACATACAGATATAGATTAATACACACACACATACAGATATAGATTAATACACACACACATACAGATATAGATTAATACACACACACACACAGATATAGATTAATACACACACACACACAAATAGCTGAAAAACACACAACACTTGCATACACACACATGGATACAGTAGGTGCATAGACAAACTAACACACATGTACCACGCACACACTTGCATACAAAGACACACAAAATGAAAGAATCATATAAAATGACCTCCTCTCCGTACCCGTGTGTCAGTGACCCCCGTGGCCTCCTTGATGCGTCTGAAGGCCTCTTCGAAGGTGGAGATGGTCCTCTCCTCCTCCCCCAGCCCGGTGGCACTGCGCTGGGCGTCGCTACTCAGCTCGTCAGGCTGCATGGCTGCCCGCTGGGCCTGGAGGAAAGGGGGCAGACGTCAGGACATTTACTCTGTAGACTAAGTGATATGTAAGAAGTGTAGATATATAGCTAAATAGAATGTTGTTTTAGGAAGTCAGTCGTGGTCTTAACTTACTGTTAGTTACAATAGTAGAACACACAAGGTGCAATTTTGATACGTGGTTGTGTATCAGCAGTTTTTCTCTTGTTATGTCAGTCACTCAATTATCCATGTCAGCTGACATGTTAAAGATTGTTAGGTCAGTTGCTATCTAAACCTTGTAGTATTCCTGGCTGAATTACTGACCGGGCACGCAAGGCACCTACCCAGGGGACAAAATGAGTAGAATCACAAGCCCCCAACCAAATCTCGCATAGGGCCCCCGAAATGCTAGAAACAGCCCTGGGTACACCCAATATGGCAGCCGGTCCAGCCATCATGGAACGTTGACTTGAATAGGAAAATCCCTTCTTGTCATTGTTATTCTATGGATGTAAGTGTAAAGTGGTGGGGACCAACCCTTCTCTCCACTCTCTCAGCCTGAGCCTTACGGTCCTCTGCCTCTTTCTTGTAACGGGTGAGGATACACTCTCTGTCCTTCCTCTCCCTATACATCTGTTCTTCTTGACGCTGCAGCTCTGCCTGAGAGAGAGAGAGAGAGAGAGAGAGAGAGAGAGAGAGAGAGAGAGAGAGAGAGAGAGAGAGAGAGAGAGAGAGAGAGAGAAAGAGAGAGACCAAGAGAGTCAATTAACTACCGTTTATCGTACAAACAGCAAAGAAAAGCATTCAACTCACAACAAATAGCCGTAAACTCAGACAGCTGGACTTTACACGATGGACACATTGATGACTGTAAGGTGATGCATGAGGGGGAGAGGTACGGGACAGTCCTCAGTTACAATAATAATACCCATGCTGGTCACCTTGGCAGTGTCTTTGGAGAGGCGTGTGTATGTGTGCTGGTCACCTTGGCAGTGTCTTTGGAGAGGAGTGTGTACGTGTGCTGGTCACCTTGGCAGTGTCTTTGGAGAGGAGTGTGTATGTGTGCTGGTCACCTTGGCAGTGTCTTTGGAGAGGAGTGTGTATGTGTGCTGGTCACCTTGGCAGTGTCTTTGGAGAGGCGTGTGTATGTGTGCTGGTCACCTTGGCAGTGTCTTTGGAGAGGAGTGTGTATGTGTGCTGGTCACCTTGGCAGTGTCTTTGGAGAGGAGTGTGTATGTGTGCTGGTCACCTTGGCAGTGTCTTTGGAGAGGCGTGTGTATGTGTGCTGGTCACCTTGGCAGTGTCTTTGGAGAGGAGTGTGTATGTGTGCTGGTCACCTTGGCCGTGTCTTTGGAGAGGCGTGTGTATGTGTGCTGGTCACCTTGGCAGTGTCTTTGGAGAGGAGTGTGTATGTGTGCTGGTCACCTTGGCAGTGTCTTTGGAGAGGAGTGTGTACGTGTGCTGGTCACCTTGGCAGTGTCTTTGGAGAGGAGTGTGTATGTGTGCTGGTCACCTTGGCAGTGTCTTTGGAGAGGCGTGTGTATGTGTGCTGGTCACCTTGGCAGTGTCTTTGGAGAGGAGTGTGTATGTGTGCTGGTCACCTTGGCAGTGTCTTTGGAGAGGAGTGTGTATGTGTGCTGGTCACCTTGGCAGTGTCTTTGGAGAGGCGTGTGTATGTGTGCTGGTCACCTTGGCAGTGTCTTTGGAGAGGCGTGTGTATGTGTGCTGGTCACCTTGGCAGTGTCTTTGGAGAGGAGTGTGTATGTGTGCTGGTCACCTTGGCAGTGTCTTTGGAGAGGAGTGTGTATGTGTGCTGGTCACCTTGGCAGTGTCTTTGGAGAGGAGTGTGTATGTGTGCTGGTCACCTTGGCAGTGTCTTTGGAGAGGAGTGTGTATGTGTGCTGGTCACCTTGGCAGTGTCTTTGGAGAGGAGTGTGTATGTGTGCTGGTCACCTTGGCAGTGTCTTTGGAGAGGAGTGTGTATGTGTGCTGGTCACCTTGGCAGTGTCTTTGGAGAGGCGTGTGTATGTGTGCTGGTCACCTTGGCAGTGTCTTTGGAGAGGCGTGTGTATGTGTGCTGGTCACCTTGGCAGTGTCTTTGGAGAGGAGTGTGTATGTGTGCTGGTCACCTTGGCAGTGTCTTTGGAGAGGAGTGTGTACGTGTGCTGGTCACCTTGGCAGTGTCTTTGGAGAGGAGTGTGTATGTGTGCTGGTCACCTTGGCAGTGTCTTTGGAGAGGAGTGTGTATGTGTGCTGGTCACCTTGGCAGTGTCTTTGGAGAGGCGTGTGTATGTGTGCTGGTCACCTTGGCAGTGTCTTTGGAGAGGCGTGTGTATGTGTGCTGGTCACCTTGGCAGTGTCTTTGGAGAGGAGTGTGTATGTGTGCTGGTCACCTTGGCAGTGTCTTTGGAGAGGAGTGTGTATGTGTGCTGGTCACCTTGGCAGTGTCTTTGGAGAGGAGTGTGTATGTGTGCTGGTCACCTTGGCAGTGTCTTTGGAGAGGAGTGCGTCACTGTTCAGGACCTGCAGGTCCTTCAGCTCCTGTCTCTGTCTCAGGATCTCAGCCTCTAGTTTATCCAGCTGGGACTGGAAGGTCAGGCTCTCCTCCTAATTATAATATATGCCAATTAGCACACGCCTTTCTCCAAAGCTACTTACGTCAGTGAGTGCATACGTTTCCGTATGGGTAGCCACAGCGGGAATTGAACCCACGACTTAGCCACTGACCCACACAGGACAAAAATGAGACATTAGAGTAGGTCATGGAAAAGGATTCAACTACCCAAAGAGCACATTGGAGAGGGTATGTAGGCATGGCTTGGTTGCATAAAGTTAAATGTGGGGCGAGCTGGCGAAACAGCACAAAGAGATCTGGAACCAGGCTAGGACTAACCTGTAGGTGGGCCTTTAGTTTCAGATAGCCTCTCATGATGTGTTCAGCCTCCTGGCACTTCAGCTGGGCTTTCTCCAGACGATTCTCCAGCACCCGCAAGTTCTGGAAGACGACACACACACACACACACTTATAGACGGTTGATTGATCCTGAGCTGGGCATGCTAAGTGTTTGAAAAGTTTCTGATTGTAGATAAGACTGGCTAGAATCAGAGGGGTGAGGCAGCATGGAAGGAAAGAGCGTAACCTTTTGGGGATGCTCCTCAGCCGCCTCTCCTTCACTCTGTGGACCAAGGGCAACACATCAGTCACCTCCACTATATTCATACCACCATATTCACTATTGTGTGTGTGTGTGTGTGTGTGTGTGTGTGTGTGTGTGTGTGTGTGTGTGTGTGTGTGTGTGTGTGTGTGTGTGTGTGTGTGTGTGTGTGTGTGTGTGTGTGTGTGTGTGTGTGTCTGTCAGTCAGTCAGTCAGTCAGTCAGTCAGTCAGTCAGTCAGTCGGTCCTGCACTACATAGAGAATAGGGTTCCATTCCAGTGGCATCCTCTGCTGCACTGTTTGTTTCTATATAGTACCTTGGCCTCCTCGCTGCGTCTCTCCGTGTCTCTCTCTGGTCCCCTGTTCTCTAGCTTCATACTCTGGTACAGTGTCTGTAGGTCCTCCAGGCGACGACGGTACGTCTGGGTGGTGTGCTTTAGAGCGTTCAGCTTCTTCATCTTGTCACACACCTTCTGGTCCAGCACCTTGAGAGCAGCCTGCTCACCAGGATGCAAAGTAGACCATCTTGATTATCCCCAATTTGCATTACAGATGATAGTCAATAATACATCAAAATACACATACATCAAACTAACATAGCTATGTGTTTGCGATGTCCCCACCTTCCCTGACATGTTTCTGAAGGCAGCTTTCTCCATGCCTCTGCTTTGGAAGGCCTCCTTTATCACCTGCTCGTCCCCCTGGAAGAGAGAAAGAAAACGGTCTGTAACCGGGAAGGACTACCTCAACTTTTCCAATAATAAAGGCTCCTTTTTAATTTCAGTTCCAAAATGTTTTGTTACGATGTGCACTAATGAATATGACCCTGCACTCCAACATTCTAACAGGGAAAAACAACCTGGGAAGTACAAGCTGAGCATTGAAACCAAAACATCTTTCGTAGAATAACCGGTTTTACTTACAGCAAGAGCGTTAGCCAACTTCTTGTGTAGTCTCTTGTTCTCCTGCCTCAGCTGAAGGATAGCATTCCTGTTTTTCTTGATGCTTGACTGAGACATTTCATAGTATGCACGTCTGTCGCCCTCTGTTGGGCGAATTCACAAATTCGTTATTTCAGCATCCTCTGACTGACTTTTGGCCTTCTCTTAGTCTTATTCAAAGAAACAGGGAACTAGCTGTTACATCAAAAGTTGAATGCCATTTATATTTTTGTGTCCCAAACTGTTCTCCATTACTCAGGGGGTGTTAATGGCTAGAAAGGTAGGCTAAATATCTCAACAGGCATTTTACTATTTCTAGCTAAACCCATTTTGCTGGCAACATAGCCTACACATCACCTGGCCTTGCAAAATGATTGCAACAAAGTAGCTAGTAGTTAACGTTCTATCTTTCATCATAGCTTCATGTGGCCATACATTTCTCAGCGAGAGTAGATTAACCTGTAAGTAACCTCACAGATGGAGGTAACGTTGGCGAAGAATCTTTAGTATAATGTTAGCAAGATAGCGCTAATGCAAAGTCTGAATTTGCTAAACAACATGGCGTTTACACACACACAACTAGGCCTAGCTAGTTAACAAGTATAAGTTACCGGTTCTAGCTAGCCTGCTGCAAGTCTTAAACCTACCAAGAAGTTGAATTTTCCTCTGCAGTTCTGTTATTTGGTCATGAAGGGGCGGCTTAATGGCCTCGGCGCTGAACGGCATTGTCAGTGTGCACTAATCACAAACTAATAGTCGACTTTAGAAGTAGCTAGCTAGCATTAGATGCAAACTGACGCACTTTTAGGTAGTTTTGTCCTTGTATGAGCGGAATTCGCGTGAAAACACCGTCGTTCGGATGGCCTCTCGTTGCCTAGCAACATGTACACTGACTTTCCTATCAGGTCGAGGCTGGAGACCGAACACGAACCTGGAGAGCAAACCACAAAGAAGCACCGACTTGACTTCAGCTCACTTTAATTATGTATTTTTCTAGATACAATAACTTTAACTTCATAATTAATAATACATAATTTAGTATGCAGCAGTAAAAAAAACGTTATTATTTACAACACATACTGCTCCAAAAACACACGTTTACACAATCCTTCTCTTGAAAATGAAATATACAAAAGCTTGCATTTGAGGTTAAGTAAATAGTCCATGGGCCAGCAGGCCAAATTTCACATATTTGTCTACTTTGGGGTGGCAAAGTCTAATGAGGATTTTCATTTAGGTTACATGTTGGTATGATACCCATGATTCTGAGGTAGGTAAATGTGTGCATTTTATGTTTTGACCTCTATGTGGTTAGTTGGTGCCACAGGATTGATGGTATGAAATGATGTTGTATTATCTGGGAACAATATTTTCAAACAAATTGAATTTTCTATGTTATTCACTTCATAATACAACATATTAAGGTATGAAAAAACTGGAATGGTAATGACATTTCTATGGTCCAATCTTTCGGGGGTCAAAGGTCATAAATGTATGCATTTTGGGGTATATCAAGACAGAATGGGAAGTATAGAAATATCTAGTTCCGCCATTTGTAACAGTGTTGTTTCAACGATGAGTCAGTCTAGGTAAATAATTTCGAAGAGATGGCAAAAATGTACCAAATACCATGTTTTTACAATGAGATCCACCCAATGGAATGTTCTATTGTTGTTTGATACAGTCATTTTCAATGAGCATGTGAACATTCCAACTTGCCTTAAAATGTATTTATCAGCCTGCAAACATTATATTGCATAAATTCCCAAACAACAAGACATATAAAGGTGTGAAACGTTTGGAAAGCTACTCTTTTGGAGTGGGCATCATATCTATTTGTTCAGAGGAATGGGGGGAATAAGATGAGACTATTAAACCTTTACCACCCCAAAGTGGACTACATTTTTCACTGGCCTATGGACTACTTAACAAATCTTCAGTCCCAAAACTAATACTGCATTAGAACATGTTCTTTACTTTGGTAAGTTACAGTAAATCTACACTGCAATATGCAGCCATTATACAAATATCAACAGCAGCAATAGTGAAAAATAATATTATTAACAAACCTGATGCAAGAATTATTTAGCATTTTTGTAAATTAAATGTTAGAAAATCTATGTAATTCATTATACATTTGAGAAAACTGACAAAAACTTGGAGAATTCTCATGTAAAACATGTGTTCAAATTGAACACATTATACAGTCAGCCACAAAACCCCCAAAAGGTAACAAAGTTTTGTATGTTCAAAGAGAGTTTCAAGAGGACTGCAGAAAGTAAAACGGTCTAGCCAAAATAAAACGGCCTAGCCAAAGTAAAACGGCCTAGCCAAAGTAAAACGGCCTAGCCAAAGTAAAACGGACTAGCCAAAGTAAAACGGCCTAGCCAAAGTAAAACGGACTAGCCAAAGTAAAACGGACTAGCCAAAGTAAAACGGCCTAGCCAAAGTAAAACGGCCTAGCCAAAGTAAAACGGCCTAGCCAAAGTAAAACGGCCTAGCCAAAGTAAAACGGCCTAGCCAAAGTAAAACGGCCTAGCCAAAGTAAAACGGCCTAGCCAAAGTAAAACGGCCTAGCCAAAGTAAAACGGCCTAGCCAAAGTAAAACGGCCTAGCCAAAGTAAAACGGCCTAGCCAAAGTAAAACGGTCTAGCCAAAATAAAACGGCCTAGCCAAAGTAAAACGGCCTAGCCAAAGTAAAACGGCCTAGCCAAAGTAAAACGGCCTAGCCAAAGTAAAACGGCCTAGCCAAAGTAAAACGGCCTAGCCAAAGTAAAACGGCCTAGCCAAAGTAAAACGGCCTAGCCAAAGTAAAACGGCCTAGCCAAAGTAAAACGGCCTAGCCAAAGTAAAACGGCCTAGCCAAAGTAAAACGGCCTAGCCAAAGTAAAACGGCCTAGCCAAAGTAAAACGGCCTAGCCAAAGTAAAACGGCCTAGCCAAAGTAAAACGGCCTAGCCAAAGTAAAACGGCCTAGCCAAAGTAAAACGGCCTAGCCAAAGTAAAACGGCCTAGCCAAAGTAAAACGGCCTAGCCAAAGTAAAACGGCCTAGCCAAAGTAAAACGGCCTAGCCAAAGTAAAACGGCCTAGCCAAAGTAAAACGGCCTAGCCAAAGTAAAACGGCCTAGCCAAACGCAGAGCAAAAAGCAACAACCAAAATGATAATAAAACAAGAACAGATTTACATCTTTAAAAAAACAAATAATATAAGCTCTGTCATAGACACCTTCTGTGGGAAACACAACCAAATATGTTGGCTACTCATTCAGACCTCTCCGTTTGTGACGATGGCATCCTTCTGTATCCATACAGTATCGTGATCTTAAGGCACATTCCACACACACAGCACACTGCGCAGGCAAGGCGGCTTGACCGCATCTTCCTCCGTTCTCCTCACACGTACGCACGCACACACCAACAGCTAGTCTACAGTCTTGGCCTGATCCTCGTTGGACTTCTTCAGAATGGTGAGAAGGTTCTGAGACATGAAGTAGGGTCTCTCTGCAGTTCCGTCATTGCGTTCCAGGTCTTCCACTGGAAAATCAATGGATTGATGAGACAACAATAAGAGAAGCAACCATTGTCAAACTCAACATCTCTTCGGGTAAAACAGTATCCTATTCCTAACAACATAAAGGTTACCCAGACACCGTCTAAGCTTAATCCTGTACTGAAAAGCATGCGTTGATGAAAGTGCTTGTGTAGTCCAGGACTAAGCTTATTAAGTCTGTATCTCGGAAACTGTCCCAAAGTGAATAGAAACTCACCATTGTGTCATTCTCCCACTGTCCTATCGTCATTCAATATGATTACATTTGTCATTTACATGCAAAAAAAAAAGCTATATATTGATCCATAAAACAAACTTTAATCAACAGCTGCATCCAACAGAAGCAAACTGAGTGGAATGTATCATATATATAAGTGAAATACTACATCAGCTAACATGGTTACAATGTGACACACACTGACAGAAACAGATAGAAAACATTGACAGAAGGTTGCAAGGTTAGTTTTGATAAAGCACTCAAAGGCAATGTCACTGAAACACCATGCAGCACAGAGATAGGAAGAAGAGAGAGAGAAAGAGAGCAAGAGAAAGAAGAAAACAAAGGCAAATAGGGTCAGTAAACATTGAACAGGGCTTGCAGGGTCGTATTCATTAGGCCATGCAGCGGAAAACGTTTAAAAACATTTTGCAACGGAAAACAAAAACAAGTTCAGGTACGCCTCATAATGAGGCCGGAATGGAGTAAATGGAATGGCATCAAACACATGGAAACAATGTTTTTGATGTATTTGATACCATTCCACTGATTTTGCTCCAGCTATTACCAAGAGCCTGTCCTCCCCAATTAAGGTGCCACCAACCTCCGGTGGTTAATACGACCTAGATCTGAGAGGTTAAAACGATTGCGTCACAGCAACACAATCACAGCAGTTAAGCCAGTCTGAAATTCCAAGGCAAGTAGTTTGTGGAATTTCCCTACAATACATTGAGTCCAAAAACATGTTCTTGGCTGGAGGGATCATCTATATAATTGATACAGAACTTAATAAGCTAAATAAATAATTGCACACAGATGTAATAAGACATAATAAGCATACCTATTAATAAATACATACTGTACATACACATTGATTCCATTGGAAATCACATTTTCATATCAAAGGATATCAAAGGATTTACCATTTGGTGTCAGCTGGTATCAATGTAAACATTGTTCATTTTCACCGTTAGTTGAAGTTTTGTTTTGATTGACTGTAAACATTGTAATAGTGAATTCATAGTGCATTCATTACTCATTACTTCATGATATTAAGACAATTAAATATTCATAATAACAATTGTAGTAGTCAGGCACAGGTTCAGCACTCACAGATCTACAGATCCTCACGATAAAAAAAACATCACTGTCTAAAACCAAACCAACACAATAAATGAATAATCAATAAATAAACATAATATTTTCAAGCTACAGAGATGCACTGGGTTTTTGATCAGCCTTTTACAACCACAGGACCTTGTTAAAACCATCTACCTTTATGTTAAAACAACCCTATGTGTGAATACAATACATTAGCACTGTGAAAATTCTTGCATTTAAAAGCTGGTCATACATTTAACTGGTTCAAATCACACAGTCGTTAGCATAGAATTACATATTAGCATAGAATTACATATTACGTCGTTAGTAACAGGTAGTGTATGAGGAGGGCCAGGAGCATTTCCTGACCTAGTTATGAGGTTTCACCAAGCTTCACGTCTCCATGACAACGTAAACCACTACTCCTGGGGTGTAGAAGGATGGTCTTTAGGCTCCGCCTCTTGAGGCTTCTTTTCCTCTATCTCTTCCTTTTTAGGTTCTGCCGGCTGGTGATCCTTCTCTTCAGGTTTGTCCTCCTTTGATCCCTTTTCTTCCACTCCTTCCTCCTCTTCTGGTCCCGTCTTTTCTGGTCCTTTCTCTTCCTCCTCCTCCTTCACTTCAGATTTCTCCTCTTGTGTTTCTTCCACTTCCGCCTCTTCGGTCTTCTCCTTCAGAGGTCGCTCCTCTTCGTTGGCCTGCATGAGCACATCTTGGCGTTTCAGTTGTATCTCTCCATCTTGTTCTTTCAGCGGTACTTCCTCCTCCAGGCGAACTTCGTCCATCAGTGTAGGTTCAGTTGGGTCAGCGTCTGGCTGTTCCGTACCCTCTTTGTTGTCCTCTTCCTCCGCCATTTTGGTTTTGGAGAGAATCTCGTGAAGCTCCGGAGACATGAAGTACGGCCTTTCTGGAGAGCCGTCGTTTCTCTCCAGGTCTTCGCCTTCGTTGTGTGTGTGTTTGATGTGTATTATGGGGTTATGTTTGTTCGGGTTAGTGGAAAAAAATAACAGAAGCAAAAAGTGTGGAATAAGAAATAGTGAAGTGTGGAATAAGGAGGGAAGAGACAAAGAGAAGGAAAAGTCAGAAACATGGCAGGCAAAAGAGGAATCTCAGGTAAAAAGAGCATTTCAGATTTGGAAAGTTGTGTGAGTGACTAAAGAGTATACCAATAAAATAGGATATTACTTACAGAAGCAGAGGAAGAGTGTGTCCACACACATAGCGTACACACTGAAGAATCCATGGGCAATCAGATAGGATCCCACCACCACCGTCTAGGAAGAGAGAAACAGGCACACACACAGTGTTGGAATCAATACAAACAACACTTAGACACTCGAAGGCAGTATTTCTCAGCCTTGAGTCAGTAGACCGGCCCTGGGATAATGTTGACCAGTTTTAATGTAAGGGTCCTTTAAATAAGTATGACCTTTAGCTTTACCAATCCCTAGCACAAAAAAAACATTGAGAAACATGGATTGAAGTAACAGTATAAGAGTTCATTCAGGCCTGTCTCTCACCAGAATGGGAACCCAGTAGTAGTTGAGAGAGGGGGCAGTCTGCTCCACAGCCTTAATCCTCCCAGAGAAGAAGAAGAAAGAACAGATTCCTAGCAAGAGAAGAAGAGATGCATATTATTAGGATATGAGGGTTCACTGAAAGGTATCACAGATGGTGGGAAACTGTACAAGGTGTCAATCAGGTCTCTCTGCTTGTGTTTCTGAGGATCACTTACCCACAATTCCAACAATGAGGAGCTTCCCCAAAAACAATAGGAAGTCAGTCACCTTGTCCAAGACAGCCACCCTGAGAAGCCAACAGAGAAATGAATCAAAAGAGACAGAAACCCAAAGAGATACATGAAAACTGTCTATATGAATGGAGATGTGGAGTTGTTAAAGATGCTATTGCTCTTCAGAAAATGTCCCAGAGACTTGGGTTTGAAAAGGAAATGTGAAGGGTTCATGGAGGGTTTATGTAGGGTTTATGAAGGGCGTCTCAGTAGTCAACAACACTCACCTGATTATATTTCTCATGAGGATGAAGAAGGCATCTCTGGCTGAGGTACAGAAGCTTTTACCATATATTGCCACCTAGGGGAAACATGTGGTGTTACATACAGTGTCAATTCACACAGTCTTCAGTTCACACAGTTCACACTGTCTTCAATTCACACAGTTCACACTGTCTTCAATTCACACAGTTCACACTGTCTTCAATTCACACAGTCTTCAATTCACACAGTTCACACAGTCTTCAATTCACACAGTTCACACTGTCTTCAATTCACACAGTTCACACTGTCTTCAATTCACACAGTTCACACTGTCTTCAATTCACACAGTTCACACTGTCTTCAATTCACACAGTTCACACTGTCTTCAATTCACACAGTTCACACTGTCTTCAATTCACACAGTTCACACAGTCTTCAATTCACACAGTTCACACAGTCTTCAATTCACACAGTTCACACTGTCTTCAATTCACACAGTTCAAACTGTCTTCAATTCACACAGTTCACACAGTCTTCAATTCACACAGTTCACACAGTCTTCAATTCACACAGTTCACACAGTCTTCAATTCACACAGTCTTCAATTCACACAGTTCACACTGTCTTCAATTCACACAGTTCATACTGTCTTCAATTCACACAGTTCACACTGTCTTCAATTCACACAGTTCACACAGTCTTCAATTCACACAGTTCACACAGTCTTCAATTCACACAGTTCATACTGTCTTCAATTCACACAGTTCACACTGCCTTCAATTCACACAGTTCATACTGTCTTCAATTCACACAGTTCACACTGTCTTCAATTCACACAGTTCACACAGTCTTCAATTCACACAGTTCACACAGTCTTCAATTCACACAGTTCATACTGTCTTCAATTCACACAGTTCACACTGTCTTCAATTCACACAGTTCATACTGTCTTCAATTCACACAGTTCACACTGTCTTCAATTCACACAGTTCACACAGTCTTCAATTCACACAGTTCACACTATCTTCAATTCACACAGTCTTCAATTCACACAGTTCACACAGTCTTCAATTCACACAGTTCACACTGCCTTCAATTCACACAGTTCACACTGCCTTCAATGCACACAGTTCACACTGCCTTCAATTCACACAGTTCATACTGTCTTCAATTCACACAGTTCACACTGTCTTCAATTCACACTGTCTTCAATTCACACAGTTCACACAGTCTTTAACACACAAAGAACGTACATTCACACAGTTAGGTTGATGAACTCACCATGATGTAGGCGTTTCTGTTGAGGAACTTGATGAATTTCTCCAGGCACCAGAAGCAGCACTTCAGGCAGCTGAGCAGGAACTTGGCAAAGCGATTCTGGGCAGCTAGTGGGGTACATAACAACAAACAGGAGATAATGACATCTGTTCCTGTTCATTTAGATAACAACCATCTATTACAATGTAATAATTAGTAGTGACATTTTTTTGGTCCATTTCCCACTGTATGATGTCAATGAGGAAGTATCCCAGTCATTCACATCTGAGAATGGAACAGGATATGTGAGAACACCACCTCACCTTTCAGCTTCTGGTCCAGGTACTCCAGCAGAACCCTGATGACCTGAACCAGAGACAGGATGAGGGAACCGAAGGCAAGGGAGCCTGTATGGTATCTAGACAGGGGGAAGAAGGTAAAAGATTGTGTCCAAATTATTGGTCTCTCACTAACTCTCCATGCAACCTTTCTTTCTTTCTTTCTTTCTTTCTTTATTTCTTTCTTTATTTATTTATTTATTTCACCCTATCACTCGCTCACACACTCACTCAGTCACTCACGCCCCCCCCACGTGCACTGCTTACACAGACACACACATGCATCCAAACCCTCACCCCCCATCCCACACACTACCCCGCCTACCTGAGGGCTCGACCAAGTGAGGAGCAGACGGGGTTGGCTGGGATGTCGTCGGGCTTCTTGAAGGCCCAGTAGTAGGATGCGAAGGCCCCAGCCAGGGTCACCTGACCCAGCGCCGTCACAAAGTTAGCACACCAGAAGAAGAGGAACACGTTGTAGAACTGGAACAGGATGAGGTATTTATGGTAGTAGGTCTCGCCTCCGTAGAAGGCAAACAGGCACTCGCCGTCCGGGCACTGGGCTTTGATGTTGGTGGTGTTGAACGTCTGAGGAAAGAGAGGGGAAATCTCTGTGATATTAGCACTTCTGCTGGTATTAAAGGAGTAGTCCACTTATATTCAATCAATGAGAAAAAAGGCCGTTTTTGAACACTATATACAGATAGAATAGAAGGAACATATAAAAGTTTACAAAAAATAAGCCTGATGTGTAAACAGGCAGATATGGAAGAACAGAGACATCTTGTGGCTCACCTCGGGATTGCAGGTGTCTCTGGAGTAATTACATTCAGTGGTGTTGAACACTTTGTACACCTGCTCATTGGAGGTGGACAGGAAGCTGGGAAAGGTGGTCAAGGAGGTTCCATCACTAAGGAAGTAGATACTGAGACATGTCATACAGACGTGACCATCTGCATGGAAACTTTATGGATACATTTAGTTTCTGCAGCGATGACTTGTGGAGGAGTCGTCCCAGTTATTTTCCTTGACGGTCTCAGTCTGTCCACATTTCAATCTGCACGGTTCCCTTCACCATCTACAGCTATCTAGGCTAGCGCTACAACAAAACCTATAACTAAAAGTATTCTAGCACATTTCACACCATTACAAGGACCGATACAGGAACACTTCTTTCCCTTGACAGACATGTAAACATGAATAACATGATTGACAGCTGAAGGATACACAGCGGTGATGGCCCAGTAGGCTATGACCAGGGCCAGCAGGGCAAAGGTCAACAGAGGGTAGAACAGTGATGACATCACATGGCCAACAGCCCTGCTGGCCTCCTTGATGAGGGCGATGGCGATGAGGACTCTCTTCCTGAGGAAGATGAGCAGCAGGATGACAACCACCTCCACGATGGACAGGATGATCACTGACGAAGGAGCGGAGTGCAGTTAGAGTGTTGGTGTGTGTGTGTGTCTCAACTTGAGTTGAATGAGTTGATGTGAGAGAGCGAGGGAGAAAGAGTATAGAAAGGGAGAGATAGGGAGAGAGAGTGTCATTTCCCCAAATTTGACATCCTTATTCAAGGTTTCAAAGACCTCTCTGATGAGAGTAGGCTGCCTGTCCTGTTGGGGGAGGACGCAGAGAGCTGTGGGTTGGCAGCGCACTACATTGCTGCCTGCCATAACATGAGGGACAGTGTCTGACAGACCAACCAACCTGCACATGTCCTCTATGCTTATTGTTATTGTTCAATGTATGGTTATTTTGACCCTTGATTATTGTTGTTACTGTTGTCCTGTTGACTATATTGATTAATATTATTGTAATTATGTTAATATTGTAAATCTCCAAAGTAAGCTTTGGCAATATGTACATCATGCAAATAAAGCAAATTCAAATGACTTGAGAGAGAAAGAGAAAGTGAGAGAGCAGAAGAGAGAGAAAAATAAATAGAGGGAGAGAGATAGAGGGAGAATGAGTGCATGTACTCACTGAAAGCCAGCCAGGTCTGTCTGATCTGCAGGTAAACAGAGAAGTCTGTCTGCAGTCCCAGATCACGGACAGTGACGTCAGAACCCGGCTCTCCCTTCAGGCTGCGGTACTCCATGGCACAATGGAAGATCCCTAAACATTTTAAAGGTAAGAGTCAGTGAAATGACATTGCACCAGCACCGCAGATATTGCGATGAGCAAGATGAAATACTTGGCTCTCACACAGTGACACAGTATCTGTACACGTGTACGGGGTTTTCTTCACACCGTTACAGCCTGGTAGCCATGGGACCAAATCAGCCGAGAAGTTTAGCCTTACACTTCAACGCTCTTAGTTGTTGCGGAAATTGACCCACTCTGATGTTTACTTAGTGCACCTACGTCATATCACTGAGCCTACCTCTAACATTTCTTAATGGTTGAACTTGATAAAGCACAATGTTGATTTTATTATTTTTAATGGTACTTTAAATAGGTAAAACAACAGTATGTTTTCAGTTAGATAGGTTTCGGGAAAGGGGAATATAATACCATATCCGATGACCAGTATCACCATGACGATCATGACCCAGATCATGATCCCGGCCAGGTAGCGCAGGAGGACGATGAAGATGAGACTGACCACCATGGCTATCACCAGACCACTGGAGGAGAGACAGGAAATCCCATTCACATTCACAGAACCTTATTAAGATGAGACTGACCCCCCTCCCACACACTGTCACCAGACTGCTGGAGGAATACAGATAATATTCAAATTCACAGAACTTTGTTATTCCTGTGAGGGAACATTTATCTCTATGGTGAAATGTTGGCTCAGCAATACATTATTGGGATAATACAGGTAACAATAGTGTGAGCAATTGTCTTGTGTCATGAGTGTGTTTACCACGGAGAGACACTCACATCAGTATCCAGTACCAGGACACAGTGTAGTCCTCAAAGATCCTCATGGCTACCTGGCGAGCCTCAACAACCACATTGGACTTCCTGTAAGAACAACAAGTCCACTTAACACTTTGCTAACAATTGACAGACAGACAGGCGGGCGGACAGACAGACAGACAGATTGATAGGTTGGTTGGTAGGTAGGTAGGTTTGATTCATTCATTCATTCATACAGTACCAGTCAAAAGTTTGGACACACCAACTCATTCAAGGGTTTTTCTTTGTTTTGACTATTTTCGACATTGTAGAATAATAGTGAAGACATCAAAACTATGAAATAACACATATGGAATCATGTAGTAACCAAAGAAGTGTTTTCAAAGTAGCCACACTTTGCCTTGATGACAGCATTGCACACTCTTGGCATTCTCTCAACCAGCTTCATGAGGTAGTCACCTGGAATGTATTTCAATGAACAGGTGTGCCTAGTTAAAAGTTCATTTGTGGAATTTCTTTCCTTCTTATTGCATTTGAACCAATCAGTTGTGTTGTGACATGGTAGGGTTGTTATACAGAAGATAGCCCTATTTGATAAAAGACCAAGTCCATATTATGGCAAGAACAGCTCAAATAAGCAAAGAGAAACGACAGTCCATCATTACTTTAAGACATGAAGGTCAGTCAATCTGGAACATTTCAAGAACGTGAAAGTTTCTTCAAGTGTAGTTGCAAAAACCATCAAGCTCTATGATGAAACTGGCTCTCATGAGGACCGCCACAGGAAAGGAAGACTCAGAGTTACCTCTGCTGCAGAGGATACATTCATTAGAGTTAACTGCACGTCAGAATGCAGCCCAAATAAATGCTTCATAGAGTTCAAATAACAGACACATCTCAACATCAACTGTTCAGAGGAGACTGCATGAATCAGGCCTTCATGGTCAAATTGCTGCAAAGAAACCACTACTAAAATACACCAATAATAAGAAAAAACTTGCTTAGGCCAAGAAACACAAGCAATGGACATTAGACCAGTGGAAATCTCTCCTATGGTCTGATGAGTCCAATTATGAGGTTTTTGGTTCCATCCTTCGTGTCTTTGTGAGACGCAGAATGGTTGAACGAATGATCTCCACATGTGTGTTTCCCACCGTGAAGCATGGAGGAGGAGGTGTGATGTGGGGGTGCTTTGCTGGTGACACTGTCAGTGATTTATTTAGAATTCAAGGCACACTTATCCAGCATGGCTACCATAGAATTCTGCAGTGATTCACCATCCCATTTGGTTTGCATTTAGTGGGACTATCGTTTGTTTTTCAACAGGATAATGACCAAATACACCTCCAGGCTGCGTAAGGGCTATTTGACCAAGGAGAGTGATGGAGTGATACATTAGATGACCTGGCCTCCACAATCCCCAACCTCAACCCAATTGAGATGGTTTGGGATGAGTTGGACCGCAGAGTGAAGGAAAAGCAGCCAACAAATGCTCAGCATATGTGGGAACTCCTTCAAGACTGTTGGAAAAGCATTGCAGGTGAAGCTGGTTAAGAGAATGCCAAGAGTGCGCAAAGCTGTCTTCAAGGCAAAGGGTGGCTACTTTGAAGAATCTAATTTGTTTAACATTTTTTTGTTTACTACATGATTCCATATGTGTTATTTCAAGTTTTGATGTCTTCACTATTACTCTACAATGTAGAAAATAGTCCAAATAAAGAAAAACCCTTGAATGAGTAGGTGTGTCCAAACTTTTGACTGGTACTGTATATTGACGGTGTTTCAGGTTGAGGCATGAGGACTCACTTTGAAGCGTCCAGAAAATCAGTGGCGTTCACCTTCTCTCCCTCCCCGTTGTCAAAAATAGTCTCGTTGCCAACGACAACCACACCACCTTTCATGGTACTGAGAGCTGGAAGGCACCGACGAGTGACTGGAGGGAGAGGAGAGAGAGTGGAGAATCACTAACTGTGTGGCCACTATACATTTACTAAGTCTTTATAAAAACACACGCACACATACAGTGCACGCTATGGCTCCTGAGAAGACTTACATGGTTTGCTGGACATGAGCATGGAAGGACACAGGCCATCCCTCAGGATCTTGAGAACACTCTGCGAAACAAAACAAAGTCACCCTTAGTTACACATTATTTCCCTAACTACATTCTTTGCCACTGCAAATGTATCTCCTCTGTCACCCACCATTTTGGAGAAGTCCACTCCTTCCTTGCAGAACTGCTTGTAGTACTCCTGATCTCCTTTGTTCTCGAAGGCTTTCCGCAACATCATGTGTTTGGTAGGACAGCTTTCCACACATAACTGAGTGGTGGGGCACTGGAACTCCAGCAGGGTCAGGGGACTGGCACACTTCAGGATGTTGAAGTAGAACAGGAGAGGTTTCTTCCTGTTAGAGACAATTACAGTTGACATACACCTTAGCCAAATACATGTAAACTCAGTTTTCACAATTCCTAACATTTAATCCTAGTAAAAATTCCCTGTCTTAGGTCAGTTAGGATCACCGCTTAATTTTATGAATGTGAAATGTCAGAATAGTAGTAGAGAGAATGATTTATTTCAGCTTTTATTTCTTTCATCACATTCCCAGTGGGTCAGAAGTTTAAATACACTCAATTAGTATTCAGTAGCATTGCCTTTAAATTGTTTAACTTGGGACAAACATTTCGGGTAGCCTTCCACAAGCTTCCCACAATATTGTCCATTTGGAAGACCCATTTGCGACCAAGCAAATGATGTCATGGCTTTATAAGCTTTTGATAGGATAATTGACATCATTTGAGTCTACCTTCAAACTCAGTGCCTCTTTGCTTGATATCATGGGAAAATCAAAAGAAATCAGCCAAGACCTCAGAAAAAAATTGTAGACCTCCACAAGTCTGGTTCATCCTTGGGAGCAATTTCCAAATGCCTGAATGTACCACGTTCATCTGTACAAACAATGGTACGCAAGTATAAACACCATGGGACCATGCAGCCGTCATACCGCTCAGGAAGGAGACGCGTTCTGTCTCCTAGAGATGAACGTACTTTAGTGCGAAATCAATCCCTGAACAACAGCAAAGGACCTTGTGAAGATGCTAGAGGAAACAGGTACAAAAGTATCTATATCTACAGTAAAACGAGTCCTATATCGACGTAACCTGAAAGGCCGCTCAACAAGGAAGAAGCCACTGCTCCAAATCCGCCATAAAAAAAGCCAACTACACATGGGGACAAAGATTGTACTTTTTGGAGAAATGTCCTCTGGTCTGATGAAACAAAAATAGAACTGTTTGGCCATAATGACCATTGTTATGTGTGGAGGAAAAAGGGGAGGCTTGCAAGCTGAAGAACACCATCCCAAATGGGAAGCACGGGGGTGGCATCATCATGTTGTGGAGGTGCTTTGCTGCAGGAGAGACTGGTGCACTTCACAACATAGATGACATCATGAGGCAGGAAAATCATGTGGATATATTGAAGCAACATCTCAAGACATCAGTCAGGAAGTTAAAGCTTGGTCGCAAATGGGTCTTCCAAATGGACAATGACCCCAAGAATACTTCCACAGTTGTGGCAAAATGGCTTAAGGACAACAAAGTCAAAGTATTTATGTGGCCATCACAAAGCCCTGACCTCAATCCTATAGAACATTTGTGGGCAGAAATGAAAAATTGTGTGCGAGCAAGGAGGCCTACAATCCTGACTCAGTTACACCAGCTCTGTCTCGAGGAATGGGCCAAAATTCCCCTAACTTATTGTGGGAAGCTTGTGGAAGGCTACCCAAAACGTTTGACTCAAGTTAAACAATTTAAAGGCAATGCTACCAAAAACTAATTGAGTGTATGTAAACTTCTGATCCACTGGGAATGTGATGAAAGAAATCAAAGCTGAAATAAATCATTCACTCTACTATTATTCTGACATTTCACATTCTTAAAATAAAGTGGTGATCCTAACTGACCTAAAGGCAGGACATTTTTACTAGGATTAAATGTCATGAATTGTGAAAAATGAGTTTAAATGTATTTGGCTAAGGTGTATGTAATCTTCCGACTTCAACTGTAGTAGTTCATATGTAGAGACAGTTATATAGTAGTTCATATGTAGAGACAGTTATATAGTAGTTCATATGTAGAGACAGTTATATAGTAGTGAATATGTAGAGACAGTTATATAGTAGTGAATATGTAGAGACAGTTATATAGTAGTTCATATGTAGAGACAGTTATATAGTAGTTCATATGTAGAGACAGTTATATAGTAGACAGTTATATAGTAGTGAATATGTAGAGACAGTTATATAGTAGTTCATATGTAGAGACAGTTATATAGTAGTTCATATGTAGAGACAGTTATATAGTAGTTCATATGTAGAGACAGTTATATAGTAGTTCATATGTAGAGACAGTTATATAGTAGTGAATATGTAGAGACAGTTATATAGTAGTGAATATGTAGAGACAGTTATATAGTAGTGAATATGTAGAGACAGTTATATAGTAGTGAATATGTAGAGACAGTTATATAGTAGTGAATATGTAGAGACAGTTATATAGTAGTGAATATGTAGAGACAGTTATATAGTAGTTCATATGTAGAGACAGTTATATAGTAGTTCATATGTAGAGACAGTTATATAGTAGTTCATATGTAGAGACAGTTATATAGTAGTGAATATTTACAGGAAGTACATATTACAGCGTTTTATAATGCATCCTTCAGGATGTTCTTTTTCATCTTCACACAGCAGGGTGTTACAGGCTCCCCACAGCGCATCAGGATGATACCACACAAGCCATATTAACACGAAGAGACAGATAATATCTTGACATGTGAATGGACAAGAGGAATTCTGAAGGATCAGTGTTGAAGAGAGATGTTCAAAGGCAGAATAAATAGGGGGGTAATGGAAGGGGCTTACTCCAGGGGGGTCCCGGCCTGGCCACAGAACTGTCCTCTGCTGTCAGTCGGGTAGATAACCTTCCTGGGGTCCCCCTGAGACCAGGCTGGAGTAGGAGGAAGTATAACAACACTGTGGTTCAGATACTGTCCAGTTATCATAACGACACATGATGGAATCTAATAGAATAATTTCAAATAGAATAAAATGTAACTTTACTGTGTCATATTTGGGCCTTGTGTTTTGGTTAATCATGTCACATGACCTGGAATTTAAACTTTATTTAAAGCTCTTTCACCAAACTGCTCCCTTTTCTTTTTATGTCCGACGGCCCAGCACCATCCTCAGACAATTTCTTACATTTTTGGTCCAATTATCATTTCTGGAAAAGGCTTACAATAAAAGTTCAAATCCAGGTCATGTGACATGATTAACCAAAACACAGGGCACTAGAACTGATGTAATGGCCAGTAATAGTGTAGTTGTGGAGACACTGACCCAGGATCCCCACAGCAAAGTATCCCAGTATGGCCAAGATGAAGAGAATACAGCAGAACACATCTGTGCAGCCCCTGGCAACCAGAGAGGGAGGGAGAGAGAGAGAGATGGTTCGACTGCTATTTTTTGACGTTGAGCTTTATTAAGCTTTGCTATGTGGGTAATTGATAGACTGAGGTTTGGCTGTCAAAGCTGATAATGAGATGATTACCTGTTGTGGATGGGTCCTTTGAAGGTAGGGTCAAACTTCCGTGCTTCACCTGTGAACAAGCAAAGAGAGAGAGTTTATTATTTTTCACTATATTTATACACAGGTGTGTGTGTGTGTGTGTGTGTGTGTGTGTGTGTGTGTGTGTGTGTGTGTGTGTGTGTGTGTGTGTGTGTGTGTGTGTGTGTGTGTGTGTGTGTGTGTGTGTGTGTGTGTGTGTGTGTGTGTGTGTGTGTGTGTGTGTGTGTGTGTGTTGTGTGTGTGTGTGTGTGTATCAGTATATCTGTAAGTGTGTGTACACATTAACAACGCTGAGACATATTTTCCATAACAAAAGGATTCTCCCGCAAGACTGACATGACTAGCAACCCACAAAATGGCTCCCCGGTGACTCAGAGCTCCCGGTGGACATTCTTAGGCGCCATAGTAACGCTATGGTAACACCTCAGAGACTAGGCAGGCACCACATCAGACAGCGCATCTACTCAATTCACCATAGTCTGGTAGCAGAGCAAGACAATTATAATGCCGTGTATACAGTCAGAATGGTCCTGATACAATGTATTCTACATAACATCTAGAAACCAACACAAAAAGCTCAATCACCCAAGAACATTTTTAGTTCTTACCCAGAGTGACTTACAGTACTGAGTGCATACAGTGTCATTCTCTCTCCCCCCCGTGGGAATCAAACCCACAACCCTGGCATTGCCAATGCCATGCTCTACTAACTGAGCTACACAGTTCTACAATACGCAAATGATGTGGGGCAACATTGTATTTCCTGTTTTGCATCTAAGATCTTGACCCTTATCCTGTTATGACATATGGCCATGTGTCTTGTTAACGAACGTGTCACATTATTTTCTGAACATAGAGCACAGTGTGACTGAGAACATTGTTGCAGCTTCTTGTGGGCATGATATACTGTTCTGTCAACGTGAGATATAACAGTGAGTCAGGCTTTCCATCCTGCTCAACAAAAAAATAGGAAACACCCCTTTTCTTCAGATGGCAGAACAATTAGTTTGACTGTACAGTATTTAAGAACATTATTGTATGAGTGTTGGAAATCCCTTTGTACACAACAGCTGCAATGTGATGACACACTGTAGCCTACACTCCTAGAAAAAAGGGTTCCAAAATAGTTCTTCGGCTGTCCCCATAGGAGAACCCTTTTTGGTTCTAAGAGTGTACACTATTTCACTGTGTCATCAGATCACACACGTTGCAACCATCGAACACCCAGTGTCCCATAAAATAAACCATATTGGTTTGTAAACCAAAGTGAGTTGCCTCAATCTCATTCATTTACTGTCTTTAATTACAGCCCATAATGTTCAGTTCAAAACATAAACAACGTCACAGACAACAACTGAAAAGGCTTCTCCCATCATGCCTTCAATCGGCGAGAAGTGAAAGAAACAACAGGCACAACGAAAACCGTTGCACCGCCGTCCTGAATATTTACAATACCTTTATTCTTTGCCATTCTCACTCCTCAGTCACTCCCTTTCTGTCTTTTTCATCAACAGGTTGGATGTATTCATGTGTTAATGTACACGTTTAATGCGTTAAGTGTGTCTCGACTCCAGACCACCACCTCAGACCTCACTTCCTTCTTCCTGTGTATTGCAAAATAAAGAACGAGTCAAATCTTGTTCTGCCTTCCTTTACCATTACGCTCCCTCCATTCCCTCGCTCTCTTCATTTCTCCCTCTCTTTGCCTATTTTACTGGGCTGTTATCATGGGAATGGGTGGCACACAGGAGGGTTGGAGAGGAGAGAGAGAGAGAGAGCGAGAGAGAGAGAGAGAGAGAGAGAGAGAGAGAGAGAGAGAGAGAGAGAGAGAGAGAGAGAGAGAGAGAGAGAGAGAGAGAGAGAGAGAGAGAGAGAGAGAGAGAGAGAGAGAGAGAGAGAGAGAGAGAGAGAGAGAGAGAGAGAGAGAGAGAGAGGTGTGACGACCCTCCCACTCTGCCGTATTCTGTCTTTGTTCTTGTTTCCTTATTAGGATGCGACCGGAGTTGAGCAGGGTCGTCAGAGATGGGAAACACCTGGGCCAGGTGTCTCCCAGGATAAATAGACCTAAAATGAGCTTTCCGTGCAGTTTGTAGATTGTGGTGTAATTCTTGGTGGACTTTTGTTTGTGTGCTTTGGCAAAGCTTTCAACAGGATTATCACATTCATGCATGCAAAAAACTCACTTTGAAGGTACTGATTACACACACCATTGGATATTTTCCTTAGAACAAGTTAATAAATATAGTTTTTGTTATTTTCTCACGTTGTCTTTATACGGGCTTTGAGCCGGTTCGTGACAAGTGGGGGCTCATCCGGATCTTTGAACTATTGGTTTGGGAGACCGTGGAGGTACGTGTTTGGTTTGAATATGGTGTTTGAGTGTGATCGGCCCAGTATTGGTTGCCTTTGTTGTTTGGTTTGTGTGCTGCGTTGGAGAGAGTATAATGGTTAGTTTCCAGGCCTTGCCTAACCTGGAAACTCTGATTGCCTACTTTCTGTTGGGAAGTCAGTCTGAGGAGGTGAAAATCGACCTCGGTAGGAGATTTGTGTAGGGTAGTGGAACTTTACCCGGAGCTATAGCCTTTTCCCCTGATAGGTTTAGCTTGTTTCATTTTTTGGAATATGTTGGGCAAATGTTTGTTATTTTTGTGTGGTGTCTGTGGACTGAGCAGTTGTCTCGGGGGCACATCCGTGGCTTGGTGGAATTTGCCAGCATGCTGGGGAGTTCTATTTCCTTGCCAGCGGGCTTGCGTACCCACCGCAAATCTGCACGAAGACTAGGGTTGAGTTATTGTTTTTGGGGAAGCTCCATATCTCATCTCTCTTCTGTGGTGCTCAGGGTGATTGTCAATTCTCGGGTTGTGTTCTGGTGTGCTCACATCCATACTCAATTCACCATAGCAGAAGGGAAGAGCGACAATGTTTTTGTGTGATTATGAAACGTCTTATGTAGATAAGTTCATTCGCTCTCCATCAGAGGAATTTTTAGGTTCTAAAGAACAGCTGTTGAAGGTGAAACACTACAAGTTGAGATTAGTGATAAACGTCTAAAGATTCTATTAGGTTGTATTGAAAGCCAATCTGATGGAAGTGGTATTCTTTGCCACCGGGCCAGCCTCTGCTGAGGATTTGTTGTCTCCCATAACGTTACAATGGCCATTCCATCGGTTAGTCCTAGTAGCCTTCTTTTTGAACAGCAGAAAGAACTGCTTTTGTTACACTAGAGCATGATCGTGAGAAGCTAGAGCATGATCGGCAGCATGATCTGAAAGCTAGAGCATGATCGTGTGAAATATGAAAAGGAATTGGCATTTAAACAATATATGGAGCGTGCTGTTGCAACAAGAACGTATAGAGTTGGTTAGGGAGGAAAGATCTCAGGGGAGAGTTTGTTTTGGGAAGGTGACCCAGATTTACCTAAGTGGGTAGTTCCGCTTTTGGTCGTGCCCCAGAGACATTTGATATTGTTGGGAACTCCATTTTGCCTTCAAAAGGGACCCCGAGACATTCTTTTCTTGTTTGAGCGGTTGCCCCTACGCTGTATTCTGAGAACTTTATGTTGCAGTGTGTGCTGACTGGTAAAGCGCAGGAAGCATATTCAGCTCTTATGTACACGACAGTGCCAGTTATGATAAACTGTTAAAACAGCTGTGTTACAGATTTATGAATTGGTCCCTGAGGCTTACCGCCAACGATTTAGAACTTTAAAAAGGACAAAGACTCATGTTGAGTTTGCTGTGAAGTTATCTTTACAGTTTATCGCTGGTGTTCTGCCTCTGCAGTTGTGACTTTCCAAGGGCTGTGTGATCTGATTATGTTAAGCAATTTAAGGACACAATTCCTGATCGTGTTGCCACTTATATTAATGAACAGAAAGTAAAGAATGTTGCTGAAGCTGCGGTTTTGGCGGACAGTATGTGTTGACTCACAAAAGTGTCTTTGCAAAACCCCGTATTCGGAAAGAGTGGGGGCGTTCGGATAGATTTGTGTGTGTGTTCTCACCGAGATATTTGATTCTCGGGCAGAGTTCTATTCAACTAGGGTTGAACCTGACTCCCATGGTAAGGCTGACTTTGGGCAGGAGTGTCACTTGTTTCAGGTCATTGGAAAAGGAATGTCCACTTCTCAGGTCAAAGTGTTGTGTTGCCTAAATCTAAGCCTTCAGCTGCACCTGTTCCACATCAGTTCATTCTTGACTCATTTCCTCAGGCCCAGGAGAATGTGAAAGTCCATATTGATCAGACTATTTACTTTCATTACAGAAGGTTTGTGTCTATGTTAGGAAGTAAAGACCTAGTGCTTTGAAGATCCTGAGAGACACAGGTGCCTCTGAATCATTTGTGTTGGATCTGTGTTACCCTTTTCTGCTGAGACTGATTCTGGGCTAGTGTTCAATGGGAATAGGTTTTAACACTCTGTCAGTTCCATTGCATAAACTGATGTTGGATTGTGGGCTGGTGAAATGGCTAAAGAGAAGTTATCATCTTCACAGGATAGGATGAAGGGCAGATCGCCGAACTGAGCCTCGTCCCTTTAGTCCAGGTGACCAGGTTCTTGCTCTGCTTTGTTGGTTCTCCTTTTCAAGCCAAGTTTCAAGGTCCATATACAGTTGCCCAAAACTGAGCAAAATTATCTGGATGCCACTCAGAACGGAGGAAAGCAACCAGCTGTGCCATGTAAATCTGTTAAAACCCTATCACGTTCCTCTGAGACTGAACAGTGCTGAGGAGGAAACCTTTCATTTGGCTGATACCGTTGTTTCCTTGGGTTCTTGTCGTGCTAGACTGTGCATGAGGAGGAAGATGTTCCTGGTCCTGACGATTGTATATTGCAGGGTAGATTGAAAAATTCAGAAACACTGGATATTTTAGACAGTCTTCTCACTCACCTACCTGTTGATGAGCGGAAAGAGATGGTTGGTCTGATTCAGAGATTTCAGGTTTATTTTCTGATACACCTACCGTACAAACTTAATAGAACATGATATTGACATTAGAGGTCTGACCCCATTCTCAGTTCTATAGAGTTTCAGAGAAACTACGTTGTCTGGATGCTGAGGTCAAGTACATGCTGGAGATCATTTGCAGAGCCTTCTTTCTCCAGTTGGGCTTGCTCCTGTAGATCAGTACCGGATGGAACAAACTCTTCATGTACTTCCCAGTGGAAGGTAAACAGTGTCACAAAGCCAGATTCATTTCCTCTTCCTCGGATGGAGGACTGTGTTGATCAAGTCTGTGCAGCTAAGTTTGTGAGCAAATTTGACCTGTTGCTCTCCCTGGTCTGGCCAAGGCTATTGGCAGGTGCCACTGACGAGTAGGGCACTGAAATCTCTGCCTTTATTACACCCTTTGGTCTGTACTTCTTTTCAGTTATGAGTTTCCTGCGCAATGCACCTGCCACTTTTCAGCGACTTATGAACAGGGTTGTCCCCTCTGACCGGGTCGCTGTTTATTTGGACCTGTAGTGATCATGCAGATACTAAGAACTCTGTCCCGATCAGTTTGAACGTCTGGCTGCAGGTCCAGAGCACAATCAATCTGGCAAAATGTGAGTTTGCTCAGAAACAACACTTACTACCTTGGAAAAGTGGTCATGCGTGTTCGGGCTAAAGTGGTGGCTATTGATGCACCACCAACTACTAAAAAGGAACTGATGCGTTTCTTGGGCATGATTGGTTATTACCGTAGTTTTTGTAATAACCTCTACTGTGGTCCTCCCTTGACAGATATGCTGAAAGCTAAGGCTGTTTACGTTTGGTCTACTCTCAACTTTTGAAGATTCAAAGAGGTTGCTTACCTCAACTCCAGTGCTGGCTGCTCCTCCATGGATTTGTCATTTACCTTGCAGGTGGATGCTAGTCATGTGGGGGCAGGTGCAGTTTTGCTGCAAGCAGATGTGTCTGGGATTGAGAAGCCTGTTAGTTTCTTTTCTAAAAAGTTTAACGATTATCAGTTGAACTATTCGGTCCCTTGAGATCAGCACTCATTTGGGCCTACAACACTCAGTGTATGTCACTCTACACCGACCTAATCACTTTTTGAGGTCCATGATGTGTCCAAACCAGAGGATAATGCATGGTGTTTATTTTTACAATCATTCCATCTAGATGTGAGGCACATCCGGGGGACTGAAACGATTGCATGCATGCTCCTCGTCCGCCCTGTTCCTAGTTTACGTGACTGACCATTGTTTCGTATTGTCATGTTCTCTCTGTCCTGTCTGCTCCCTCCTGGTCTTGTTTTCTCCTCTTAGGTTGCTTCCTGTGCGAAGGTTGCTGAGGTCTGGGGAGGATTGGCTGGGGCAAATCACTAAACCTCCAGGGCACAGAGGCCTCAATTTGGGACCTCCTGTGTCAATTTGATCAGCACTCCAATTTGGGATGAGCAGGCCTAGTCAATTTGGGACTCAGAGGCCTCAATCCAGAGGCCTAGAATCAGCACTCCTGTGTCAATCCTAGATCAGCCTCCAATTTGGGACCTCCTAGATCAGCACCTGTGTCAATCCTTCCCCTGTGTCAATTTGGGACAGCACCTCCAATTTGGGACCTCCTGTGTCAATTTGGGGCGCGGGAGGGCTGGTACCTCCTTGTTGGTCCCCGGTTTTATGATCAGCACCCTCCCACTCTGTCTGATCAGTATTCTGTCTTTGTTCTTGTTTCCTTATTAGATGCAGCACTCCTACCTCATAGATCAGCACTGGGCCACCTCCTAGATCAGCACCTCCTCCTTCAGATCAGACTCTACCTCCATGAGCACTCTGTTCCTAGATTGTGGTGTGGTTCTTGGTGGCCTTTTGTTTGTGTGCTTTGGCACCTTTCCCCCTATTATCACATTCATGATCAAAACACTCCTACCTCCTAGATCAGCACTCCTTGGATATTTTCCCTAGATCAGCATCTTTTGTTACCTCCTCCAGATGTCTCCCTTTGTTAGCTTTGACTCCTGACAGAGGTAACAGTGTTTTTCTTTTCCCTAGATCAGCATCAGCACTAACCTTTTTCCTCCTAAAAATGACTTTGGTGAGTTCACCCTAATAGAGGGGATTTTAAAAGCTTTACAGAACTTGCATCTATCCTAAAATAGATGGGTGTGGATGCAAAAGTCAGGGTGACTAGAAACAAAGCTAACGAAGCTTCAAATAACACATGCAACCTTATATCTGTAAAAAGCCCACAGGAAGAGGATCCTTCATAGATCAGCAGTTCTCTCGCTACCAGCGATCATGGGACTTCCTGAACTTTCTAACTTCTTGATCAGCACTCCTTTTTTTAACCTCACTCCTGATTGCCTTCCCACCGTGCTGAAAGTATCTATAACTAGACTCCATATGATTTACAAACAATCTTAACTATCAAATATATGATCTATAAGTCTATAAATGAGTTTTCAACAAAACCTGGCAATGTTTGTAGTCTACCCAGCATTTTCTTTTGTACTGATTGTATTTGAATGTCCTATTTTATATTGCATTAGACAGGGCACATGTGGAAAAGAGAGCTCTCAGTATGTCTTCCCAGTGGAAATAAAGGTTCAATCACAAATGAAAATGCAGCCTGCATAGACCACCATACATATGTGTGTCTGTTCTGGAAGGACATATGCCCTCCTAGATCTCTCCCTGGTCTGGCCAGACACCTTCCCCTAGATTCCAACCTCCAAGGCCATGTGATAGACAGCACTCCTAGTATGTATTGACCTCTGACAATGGGAGATCAGCAGATCTGTTTGTGTCCACTCCTTTTCTGAAGTGTCTATACTTGCCGCTGGTTGCCAAATAAATCCATCCCAAATCACTCCTACCTGCCGCTCCCCTCTCATTCCCCTACATGGCTCACTACGATCACACTAAGCACTCTGTCTAACAGTTTTGCTGTGACCTGAGAGAGACAGCATGACAAAGGATCATTGAAACAACACACTCCTAGATCATTCATATGCTGTGTGTGTGTGTGTGTGCCACTTGAGTTCATGAGACTCAGTGCCCCTAGACTCAGTGTGATAGATCAGCACTCCAACCTCTGCTAGATCTTTAGACACTAGACAAGACATCCAGCCTCCACACACTGGCCCACTAATACACAGTCAGAGGATATTCATAGACAGACAACATGGCAGGAAACTAGCCTGGTCCCTCCTGTTTGGTCTGTTTTGCTGTCTCCAGGTTGTTGGCAAAACAGCACAATGAGATGATACCAGGGCCTGTACCTCAGAGTAGTGCTCCTCTAGATCAGTTTCACTCCTACTCCAAGATAAACACTCCTACCTCCTAGATCAGCACTCCTCCTCCTAGATCAGCACTCCTACCTCATAGATGAGCACTCCTACCTCATAGATCAGCACTCCTACCTCATAGATCAGCACTCCTTCCCCTAGATCAGCACTCCTACCTCCTAGATCAGCACTCCTACCTCCTAGATCAGCACTCCTTCCCCTAGATCAGCACTCCTTCCCCTAGATCAGCACTCCTTCCCCTAGATCAGCACTCCTACCTCCTAGATCAGCACTCCTACCTCCTAGATCAGCACTCCTACCTCCTAGATCAGCACTCTACCTCCTAGATCAGCACTCCTTCCCTAGATCAGCACTCCTACCTCCTAGATCAGCACTCCTTCCTCCTAGATCAGCACTCCTACCTCCTAGATCAGCACTCCTACCTCCTAGATCAGCACTCTACCTCCTAGAACAGCACTCTACCTCCTAGATCAGCACTCCTACCTCATAGATCAGCACTCCTTCCCCTAGATCAGCACTCCTTCCCCTAGATCAGCACTCCTTCCCCTAGATCAGCACTCCTACCTCCTAGATCAGCACTCCTACCTCATAGATCAGCACTCCTACCTCCTAGAGCAGCACTCTACCTCCTAGATCAGCACTCCTCCACCTAGATCAGCACTCCTCCACCTAGATCAGCACTCCTCCTCCTAGATCAGCACTCCTCCTCCTAGATCAGCACTCCTCCACCTAGATCAGCACTCCTCCTCCTAGAAAAGCACTCCTACCTCATAGATCAGCACTCCCTCCTAGATCAGCACTCCTCCTCATAGATCAGCACTCCTACTCCTAGATCAGCACTCCTACCTCCTCTAGATCAGCACTCCTCCTCCTAGATCAGCACTCCTAGATCAGCACTCCTCCTCCTAGATCAGCACTCCTACCTCCTAGATCAGCACTCCTCCTCCTAGATCAGCACTCCTACCTCCTAGATCAGCACTCCTACCTCCTAGATCAGCACTCCTACCTCCTAGATCAGCACTCCTCCTCTAGATCAGCACTCCTCCTCCTAGATCAGCACTCCTACCTCCTAGATCAGCACTCCTCCTCCTAGATCAGCACTCCTCCTCCTAGATCAGCACTCCTCCTCCTAGATCAGCACTCCTACCTCCTAGATCAGCACTCCTCCTCCTAGATCAGCACTCCTCCTCCTAGATCAAAGCACTCTACCTCCTAGATCAGCACTCCTCCTCCTAGATCAGCACTCCTCCTCCTCCTAGATCAGCACTCCTACCTCCTAGATCAGCACTCCTCCTCCTAGATCAGCACTCCTCCTCCTAGATCAGCACTCCTCCTCATAGATCAGCACTCCTACCTCCTAGATCAGCACTCCTACCTCCTAGATCAGCACTCCTCCTCCTAGATCAGCACTCCTCCTCCTAGATCAGCACTCCTACCTCTCCTCCTCCTCCTCCTAGATCAGCACTCCTACCTCATAGATCAGCACTCCTCCCTCCTAGATCAGCACTCCTCCTCCTAGATCAGCACTTAGATCAGCTCCTCCTCCTCTAGATCAGCACTCCTACCTCCTAGATCAGCACTCCTCCTCCTAGATCAGCACTCCTACCTCATAGATCAGCACTCCTACCTCCTAGATCAGCACTCCTACCTCCTAGATCAGCACTTCTCCTCCTATTTAGCACTCCTCCTCCTAGATCAGCACTCCTACCTTCTAGATCAGCACTCCTCCTCCTAGATCAGCACTCCTCCTCCTAGATCAGCACTCCTACCTTCTAGATCAGCACTCCTCCTCCTAGATCAGCACTCCTCCTCCTAGATCAGCACTCATACCTCATAGATCAGCACTCCTACCTCATAGATCAGCACTCCTCCTCCTAGATCAGCACTCCTCCTCCTAGATCAGCACTCCTACCTCATAGATCAGCACCCCTCCTCCTAGATCAGCACTCCTACCTCATAGATCAGCACTCCTACCTCATAGATCAGCACTCCTCCTCCAAGATCAGCACTCCTACCTTCTAGATCAGTACTCCTACCTCTAGATCAGCACTCCTACCTCCTAGATCAGCACTCCTACCTTCTAGATCAGCACTCCTACCTCATAGATCAGCACTGCTACCTCCTAGATCAGCACTCCTCCTCCTAGATCAGCACTCCTCCTCCTAGATCAGCACTCCTCCTCCTAGATCAGCACTCCTCCTCCTAGATCAGCACTCCTACCTCATAGATCAGCACTCCTCCTCCTAGATCAGCACTCCTCATCCTAGATCAGCACTCCTACCTCATAGATCAGCACTCATCCTCCTAGATCAGCACTCCTCCTCCTAGATCAGCACTCCTCCTCCTAGATCAGCACTCCTCCTCCTAGATCAGCACTCCTCCTCCTAGATCAGCACTCATACCTCATAGATCAGCACTCCTACCTTCTAGATCAGCACTCCTACCTCCTAGATCAGCACTCCTCCTCCTAGATCAGCACTCCTCCTCCTAGATCAGCACTCCTACCTCATAGATCAGCACTCCTCCTCCTAGATCAGCACTCCTCATCCTAGATCAGCACTCCTACCTCATAGATCAGCACTCATCCTCCTAGATCAGCACTCCTCCTCCTAGATCAGCACTCCTCCTCCTAGATCAGCACTCCTCCTCCTAGATCAGCACTCCTCCTCCTAGATCAGCACTCCTACCTCATAGATCAGCACTCCTACCTCATAGATCAGCACTCCTACCTCATAGATCAGCACTCCTCCTCCTAGATCAGCACTCCTCATCCTAGATCAGCACTCCTACCTCATAGATCAGCACTCATCCTCCTAGATCAGCACTCCTACCTCCTAGATTAGCACTCCTACATCAGCACTCCTACCTCCTAGATCAGCACTCCTACCTCCTAGATCAGCACTCTTTCTCCTAGATCAGCACTCTTTCTCCTAGATCAGCACTCCTACCTCCTAGATCAGCACTGCTACCTCCTAGATCAGCACTCCTCCTCCTAGATCAGCACTCCTCCTCCTAGATCAGCACTCCTCCTCCTAGATCAGCACTCCTCCTCCTAGATCAGCACTCCTACCTCCTAGATCAGCCCTCCTCCTCCTAGATCAGCACTCCTCCTCATAGATCAGCACTCCTACCTCATAGATCAGCACCCCTCCTCCTAGATCAGCACTCCTACCTCATAGATCAGCACTCCTCCTCCTAGATCAGCACTCCTCATCCTAGATCAGCACTCCTACCTCATAGATCAGCACTTCTACTCTGAGACACTTTATGGATACAGGCCCTGGCTAGCAGAACACTGGGATCCAGGCTTTGACTCTCTATAGGTACCTGAAACATTGGTTTAAAGGCCTTCCGTTCAGTTTATGACCTTTCTGGGTGATGTGTGATGTGGGGGTAGGGAGCTGACTGAGGACAAGGCCTGTTTACATGGCAACAGGAAAGTCACAAGGATACTGTACTGACATCAGTGGCTCCTTAGATAAACCATAGAGCAGGGATCATCAACTAGATTCGGGACTATTTTTTTCTTGAGCGGATGGTCGGTGGGCTGGAACACAGTTACAAATCATTTGTAGACTGCAAATTGACTGCAAGAAGCCCAAACAGATAATAACATAATAATTTCAAACCTTGCTTACATTTGTATACAATCATGTCTCTCTATTATGCGTGGGAATACTTTGTAACAGATTTCCAAAATTAAAATCACTTGGAGCTGATTTTCTGGTGTTTTTACAGTCTTATGTCCACCAATGAAAATTCCAACCAAAAATGATGATTATTCAAATACAAATACAAGATAACTTGGGTAGCCAAATAAAATCACCTGCCAGTTGGGGAACCCTGCCATAGAGAATGTCCCTATAAGTCAACTATTGTCCGTCTCTCACTCCCTTTCTTACAAACCAGTCATACTGAATGGATATCAGTGAATCCAATTTAACATGACTAGATTACATTGGAATGAATGACTGTAAGTCGCGTTGGATAAAAGTGTCTGTTAAATGGCATATATATATATATATATATTATTACAAACCTAGGCCTCTATCTTCATCATAATATGACTAGGGTGGGGCCTAAATGCTGAATTACCGACAATGTATTGTAAGCCTGCTATGTTGGTAATCAGTTGAGGTTTGAAGTGCAGGTCTATTCCAACATGTGATGACATTGACTGGAGGGATTAAGGCTAAACAGGATGGAGGACCTCGATGACTCAACAGATCTTCTGAACAACAACTCAACCCAAAGTCCAACCACCATTTGGAAGTGCAACTGCAGCGAAGGACAGGCTGACTATCTGTGTACCTCTTGAGAGACATGTGACATGCCACGCAATGAGTGACATTTTAGAAAGTCGTTATGGCAAAACTTAAATAAATCACTGTTAATGATGCACTATAGCTGAGGGCCAATTGTTTCCGTTGCGGTGGTGTGTGTGTGTGTGTGAGTGTGTGTGTGTGTGTGTGTGTGTGTGTGTGTGTGTGTGTGTGTGTGTGTGTGTGTGTGTGTGTGTGTGTGTGTGTGTGTGTGTGTGTGTGTGTGTGTGTGTGTGTGTGAGTGTGAGTGTGTGTGTGAGTAATAACCATATGGCATTCTAGATATCACCACATGGGTGTTGTCACACAAACAACTTCTGTTTCTGTGAGAGAGCAGACTGAGCAAACGTCACCGTTATAAGCTGTCAGTACACATTCACTCTATTGATTATTCTGTTATAGAAATGAATTGGCAATGAATTAATCATTGCCCGCAAAGCAACATTTGACTAATAGCTTTGTCCTATATACTGGTTAAAGTCAAATGGACAAAGGCTGTAGAATAGACTATCCGACTTTGCTTTCTGATTCTTCTGATTCCATTTAGTGGGAACAATGGACCATGTGGGAGACATATTGGCCTAGGCCATATGGGGTTATTCATTTCCATATGATCAGTGTACATAATAGGGCAACAATGAATATCACTTAGTCCTTAAATTGAACATAAACAGCGCATCCCTTGATAGATGTAGGCTGAAACAGCACAGCTGCAAGCCTTTGATAAATGCAGGATTGATTATTTGTAAAGGGTATTTTTAATGGGAAACGTAAACTATTATTCTGCACGCTGATTATGATGATGTTGCGATGTAAATCTGTATGGGAGTGGGACACACGCGGCCGGTCCCCACCCATCATTCACGAGTCATTGTTTCCATTTTTTTCCACCCACATCCCTTTTTTCAAAAATAACGGTGCGAAGAGAATGCGAAGAAAGGGAACATTTCTTACCATATTTTGAGTCCGGAGTCGGGTTCTTCTCGTTTAGCTCCATGGTTGAATACTTGGGTGTTCTCGCTGCTGCCTGCTGATCCAATTTTGGACAGTTACCATGGAAATGTCGAACAAAAAAAACATCAATAACACAGTGAGCGATTCCCTATTCGCCGTCAAAACCGAACGTACTGTGTGTGGCAAGACCCCATCCCAAATCATGATACATTCCATACCACGAGAGAGAGAGACCGTGGCCAATCAGCTATAAAAACTAACAACTGACAGCTTGCTCGGCCAATTAAATAACCCTGAAGGCCGGACCAAAACTATTTATTTCTTGCTGCCACTTCAAAGGAATGTGAAGAAGGGTTGTGCTGTCAGACACTGTGAATAGCCTATTTTAATGTAAAAATCATTAGGCAAAATTATTCTTTACAACATGCAAATAAAATATAGAGACTGTAAGTTGTTAAAACTTAAAGGAAATCTCTCACAGCTTTGAGTGGAAGAGAGAGAGAGAGAGAGAGAGAGACAGAGAGAGAGAGAGAGAGAGAGAGAGAGAGAGGGGGGGTTCTGAGGCTTTTCACCTAAAGAGCAGAAACCCAGGCTTCACCAAAGAAAATCAGGAATATAGACATTGTCATCCTGCAAGAAACATGGTATAAAGGAGATGGACCGACTGGTTGCCCTCTAGGTGTTACACAGGGAAGAGACTCAGGGGGTATGCTAATTCCCAAATTTTTGGGGGTCTTGCCTGTTTTGCATGTAATTTTGTCATTAATGTGTGTCACATATCAGTTTGCAAACAATGTAAAAAAAATACAAACATGGTCTATTTTTATTTTCTTGAGTAAGGCATCTCCATAATGACAGTGTTTCAGCCTAGCTAAGTGATTTCTGTGGTGGTGGATCAAGCCATCAGGACATACAGAGCTTTACACCGCGATTGGCTCAGTGTTCTGTCACTCATGGGGACACTACTTCACCTCCAAGTCTAAGGGTAGACACTTTGGATGCTGCCATAGAGTTAATTTAGAAGTTCCCATCCAAGAAGACTCCAGGTCATTGGCCACAGATAAAATGGCATCAAATCATGTTATATCTACAAGAGCATTGATCGGACTGATCATGTCAACTTCATACTTTCAAAATCTTAGCTAGCAGTCATCATCATGAATGAAGTCGACAATCTACTAGCAAATCATTTTTAGTCATTTTCATACAAAGATATATAATGAAGAAAAAGTATAGATAAAACGTATCGGTGCTCATCGGCCATTGGACATAAACATTACACAACAAGTTGGAAATCGTAAATTCAACAATGAGTGGTTTGGAAGGAATCAGTGACAGTGGCTGTGGGGTCCCAAATCTGGGATTTCCACATTTAAAATGATAAACGTTCAACATGGTCAATGCTGTCAATGAAGTGTAATTTTTGCCATGCTCAAAACAACTGTTAACTCGTAACTACGAAAACTTGACTTCAGTGAGTTCAAGACAACTGGGAAGTCGGGAATAAGCAAGCTCCGACTGGGAAAATAAGTTTTGAATGGTCACCAACTCGGAATTGTAAATCTTGCCTCTTTCTAGAGCTACGACCTGAAGATCAATGACGTCATCATATTTCGACTGTGTTTTTTTCAGAGTTTCCAGATGTTTTGAAAGCACCATAAATCCAGAGAATGCCAAATTTTGATAGCAAAATTTGCCCACGAAGGACCGTCACACCACCTTCCTGTTCAAGTGAGCACAGCACAACAAGGTGAGTCCAAAAATGTATTGTATGCTGCTGTTAGTGGCCCATGTGCCTCACCCTAATAATTTGGTCTATTTAGCCCTCTTAATTTCGCCTACTGTTCTGACTTGGTGGTGCACATGTAGCCTATAGCCTGTTTTAGAGAAAGATTTTAGAGAATATTGTAAGAGCTTTCATTGTGTGTTTATATGCCCCTTTATTTATTCTATGGTTCTGACTTGGTGTACAGGGAGAACACTGTAAGAACGGCCCATGTTCTGAATTCTGTCGCTGTACATTTCAAAAGTGCTTAAAAAAATGGTTATATTGACTACGTCCGTTCTAACTCGCTCATTAATGTCTTAATCGAAATCACGGATTGCCTTTTATCCACTTGTCGTCCCCTTATGCCACAGTTTGTACATCTCAATTTTCATTAGAAACCATATTTGTTTAATAGCAGCTATGTTTTTTTAAAGTCAGTAAATGAAGCTGAATGAACTGTTTTGCTGCCAGACAAGGCTCCGCTGATAGCCAGGTGTAGCAGTGGTAAGGTGTTGGGACTGCTGTTGGGACAGCTTTATGTAGGCTCTAACAGTTTGTGGGAACCGTTTGTCACCGTTATAGTACAGTTAATGTATTGTTTAGTGTTGTGTTGTGGCTTTGCTGGCATGTATCCCACTTGATTTATTTTTGCCCCACCAAGATTTACATGCTAAAATCTCCACTGCAAAGAACTATACCTACCTCGGCCTAAACATCCACACCACAGGTAACTTCAACCAGGCTGTGAATAATCTAAAAGACAAGGCAAGGGCCTTCTACGCCATCAAAAGGAACATAAAACTCGACATCACAATCAGGATCTGGCTAAAAATATTTCAATCAGTTATAGAACCCATTGTCCTCTATGGTTGTGCGGTCTGGGGTCCCCTCAGCAACCAATAATTCACAAAATGGAACAAACACCCCAAAATATACTTTGTGTACAACGCAAAACCCCAAACAATGCATGCAGAGCATTAGGACTATACCCACCAGAAAAGAACTGTTCAATTATACGACCACCTAAAAGGAAACATTGTCGACACGTTCCACCACAAAGCTCTCACCTGCAGAGAGACAAACCTAAAGAAAAGTCTCCTCAGCCAGCTGGCTCTGTTCACAAACATAAAACAACCCAACAGAGCTTCAGGACAGTAACATAATTACTTGACACACTGGAAAGAATCAACCAAGAAACAGAGAAAATTGGAACCCTATCTGTCCCTAAACATAGAGTAAACAGTGGCAGAATACAGGACCCTGTGACTGACCCAAAATTAAGAAAATCCTTGATTATGTACAGACAGTGAGCATAGCCTTGCTATTGATAGAGGTCGCCGTAGGCATTCCTGGCTCTCGAGAGAGGACAGGCTATGTGCCCACTGCCCACAAAATGAGGTGGAAACTAAGCTGCACTTCCTAACCTTCCAAATGAATGACCGCATTAGAGATACATATTTCCCACAGATCACACAGACCCACAAAGAATTTGAAAACAATCAAACATTGATAAACTCCCATATTTGGTAGGTGAAATACTGCAGTGTGCAGTCATAGCAACACGATTTGTGGTCCATTGCCTTGAGAAAAGGGCAACCAGTGGAGCACAAACAACATTGTAAATACCACCAATTTCATATTTATCTTCCCCTACTATTCGTACCACAATTATTTTGCACATTGCTAAAACACTGTGCATAGCTGATAATATAACACTTGAAATGTCTTTATCTTTTTTTAAACCTTTTTCAGTGCAATATAATATTTACTGTTAAATTCAAATCATTTTTTGTTGATGTTGTTTTGTATCTCCTCACTTTTGTTTATTGTTTATTTCACTTGTTTTGGCAATGTAAACACATGTTTCCCATAACAATAAAGCCCCTTTCAATTGATTTAAGAGAGAGAGAGATCCTACCTCGGCAACCGTGTAGGCCGGGTGACATGGCAAATAGAGGCTATTGTGGTCCGCCCTGACAACCCTATCCTTGCTTTCAGGGGTGTCATGTGGATGAACTATGCCAAGATTCGTCTAACATAACATACCATGAATAATGAAGGAGGTTACACTTATATTTAGTTTCCTGGCCTGCTTGGAAGTAATCATGTTTGCCTAATTCATCATTTCTGCATAATGCATTTTATGTTGTTGTTCATTTGCATTGACAACTGTAATCATTATACACACATTTAATTCAGAAAACCGATCTATTCAAAGTATCCTGTTGAGCTATTTACTTTTTCTATATGAAAATATCCCAACCACACATGTTGTTCACCAAACAAACACATTTAGGCTTATGTCATTCAATTCTGATTAATGCCACATAGCCTAATATCAGTGGCGTAAAGTACTTAAGTAAAAATTATTTAAAGTACTACTTAAGTAGTTTTTGTGGGTATCTGTACTTTACTGTTTATATTTTGGACAACTTTTACTTTTACTTCACATACATTCTAAAGAAAAGTATATCATTTTTACTCCATACATTTTCTCTGACACCCAAAAGTACTCATTACATTAGCAGGACAGGAAAATTGTTAAATTCACACACTTATCAAGAGAACATCCCAGGTCATCCCTACTGCCTCTTATCTGGAGGACTCCTTAACACAAATGCTTTGTTTGTAAACTATTGCCTAAGTGTTCCCCTGGCTATCCATAAATTTAAAAAAACTAGAACATCGTGCTGTCTGGTTTTCTCGTAGGGAATTTCAAACGATTTATACTTTTACTTTTATTTTTGATATGTATATTTTTGCAATTACATGTACTTTTGATACTTAAGTATATTTAAAACCAAATACTTTTAGACTTTACTCAAGTATTATTTTACTGGGTGACTTTCACTTGAGTAATTTTATATTAAAGATATCATTACTTTTACTCAAGTATGACAATTGTGTACTTTTTCCACCACTGCCTAATATAAAGCTTACATTTCACTTCTCAATGTGTTTAATTGAAAACGTTCAACAAATATGTTTTTTTGTTTTGTTTTTTAACAAATATGTGTATGGTTATGGTAAATAAACCCTATAATTGCATAATACTTTTAATATTACACTCCTATACAATTGTGGTCTCTTCGGGCTTGGTTAAGATACAGTATTTTGAACCTAGTCTTCAGAAGCACATGGCCATTTGGCCATTTGGCCATTTGTCACCTGCACCTATTTTTTTATAATCTAGTGGTGCATTCAAGACAACTGGGAACTCTGAAATATACGAGGTCAAATAATGACGTCAGTGATCTTCAATTCGGCCCTCTAGGCCGAGTTGGAATTCCGAGTTGGATGACCGTTCAAAATAATATTTCCCAGTCGGAACTCGTTTTTCCGAGTTTCCGGTTTTCTTGACACCACTGAAGTCGGAGATGTACGAATTCCCAGTTGCCAGTTGTTTTGAAGGCGGCATATGACGAACATATTTCACGAATTGGCAAATAAATACAAATTCGAGTAGCGTTTGAACGTGGCATTTATATACACACAGCCAATGAGATGGGAAGGAAGTGTGCCAACGCCCCTCGGTCAGATGGCTATACATTAGCGCCATTTTGAGTGTGGCATTCTTCACTTTTGGAAAAAGGTCCAAAAAGAAAAATCTATGACAAAAAGTATTTAACCCACACATAACTTTATGAATCATTACACTCTAAATAGTTTTATAATGCCAATATTTATGCGTTTGTTTTTATGCTTTAATTCAAGGTTAACAAAAATCAAAGTTTCATAACGCACTCTGTTGCATAATCTTCTACAACACAGGTGTCGTGTCTATTGGCTTGACTCGCTTATGATGAAAAGCTGTCCCCACGCAGCCATTTGACGTCACTTTGCAGCGATTACAAAACAACCAGCATTGCACGAGATAAGGCCATCACCATTCGACGTTATCAGATCATCGGAAATAATTATCAGACAAGAACAGGTACAGTAATGATACTATGTTGTGCATGAAGTTGCTCACTGCAATGTTACATTGTTGCGGAGGAAGACCTGTTTTTACTGCTACTGTTCAGAACGGTTTTTTTAACCTGCTGTTCAACATGTGTTATACAATGTTTTGTAACAGGCTTGTGTAATGAAGGACAGCTACCATAAAACATGACATTTCTTATCTTATTCGTTCAAATAGAGCTATGGAGGAACACCAGGAAAATGATATTAAAACAAGAATCTGTACCATAGGATGTTTTTCCTTTTGATTATAACTGCCATTATTGGTACAGTATCTTACAGTATTGTCACTGAAATGCTTCAAATGTGATTTTTGACCATCACATTGTTTTAAATGTCATACATTTTTTCTCAAAATAAATGGATAATATGATAATATCACGTTTTGTAAATGTATCACCTTTACTCTCCCTAGTGTACCAGTAAATGTGTCCTGTGTTGTGATTTCTTTCAGACTGTGTACCATGGCTCTCAGAGGTGCTGTGACTCGTTTGCTCTCCAACGCTAGGAAACGTGCTGCAGTCTCAGCCTCCCGGGCACAGGGCACAGCAGCAGCGTCACCAGCCCAAAACGGTGAGTTTACATGTGTGCAACAAATAACATAGAATGGGATTGTATTAAAGGGACATTTTTAAGTGTCTAGACTGTATTGCTGCTTTTGTGTTGGTCTCGGTTGATGACTTATTGTGCCGTTGACTCTTTCAGAAGCCGAAGTGATCACCAAGAAGCCAGTAAAAGCACGTAAGTCATTTGTACAAGTTAAACTCGTAAAGCTACAGTATTGGACAAACCACATCTTGTGTACATTACCAATGTATTACATATGTAAACTTAACCGCTAGATGCCACTGGCTACACATGCAGACATGGTGTATTATATTATGAAACGTGGTGGTGGACAGTATGACATCACCATGTTTGTGTCACCTCATGTTCTAATTCCCATGGCCCTCTACAGCCAAGGTGCAGTTTAACTGGCGTGACGCCCTGGAGCTGGACGGCCTGCTGACAGAGGAGGAGGTGATGATCAGAGACTCTTTCAGGACCTACTGCCAGGAGAAACTAATGCCACGCATCATCATGGCCAACAGACATGAACGTAAGCACTGGCACAGTGTGTAAGCACAGACACAGGCTGAGGCATGGTCATGGCCAACAGAAACGAACGTAAGCACTGGCACAGTGTGTAAGCACAGACACAGGCTGAGGCATCATCATGGCCAACAGACAAGAACGTAAGCACTGGCACAGTGTGTAAGCACAGACACAGGCTGAGGCATGGTCATGGCCAACAGACACGAATGTAAGCACTGGCACAGCGTGTAAGCACAGACATAGGCTGAGGCATGGTCATGGCCAACAGACACGAACGTAAGCACAGACACAGGCTGAGGCATGGTCATGGCCAACAGACACGAACGTAAGCACAGACACAGGCTGAGGCATGGTCATGGCCAACAGACACGAACGTAAGCACTGGCACAGTGTGTAAGCACAGACACAGGCTGAGGCATGGTCATGGCCAACAGACACGAATGTAAGCACTGGCACAGCGTGTAAGCACAGACACAGGCTGAGGCATGGTCATGGCCAACAGACACGAATGTAAGCACTGGCACAGTGTGTAAGCACAGACACAGGCTGAGGCATGGTCATGGCCAACAGACACGAACGTAAGCACTGGCACAGTGTGTAAGCACAGACACAGGCTGAGGCATGGTCATGGCCAACGGCGACAAGCTGAGGCACTGACAAATGGCCAGCGGACACGAACGTCAGCACTGACACAAGACCAACGGAGATAAATGTCAACACTGACACATGGCCAACAGACACAAATGTAAACACAGGCTGAGGTGCTATGCCTGGAGAGAAGACTTCTCATGTCATACAAGGAACTTCTCTATAAACTATTTATTCATGCTCACTTTCTGTTTGTTTGTTCACCCCCCCCACAGATTTCCACCGTGAGATTGTCTCAGAGATGGGAGAGCTGGGTGTCTTGGGGCCAACCATCCAAGGTAAATAACATATGAAACATGCATCATCCTGTTATTGATGTGTTCATACTCAATCTTCATCCTCAACTCGATTAGTCCACTAACTGTCCATCTTCCTCAACTTTGTCTCTTCTTCACCCAGGTTATGGTTGTGCCGGAACCAGCTACGTGGCCTACGGGCTCATTGCCAGGGAGGTGGAGAGGGTGGACAGTGGCTACCGCTCAGTCATGAGTGTCCAGTCCTCACTGGTCATGCACCCCATCAACGCCTACGGCACAGAGGAACAGAAGGAGAAGTGGCTACCCAGGCTAGGTAAGCAATAACTACTATATGTTCCATAGTAAAATGACACATAGTATAGAAACTAGAGCTGGGCGATATGGGAAAAAAATCCATATCCTGATAAATTGACTGAAGTATCACAATAACAATAAATTCAGAACATTAATGTGCGCCAGTTACTTTTTTACATTACCCTTAAAACTACTACTACTTTAGATGTTGTAGCTATCGATTGAAGAAAGGAAAAAACCTGCACTCACTCAGCTATCAATTGTCCCATTAGCAATAGCCCATATTAGCAGACTTACTTCATTTCAAACTTCACATTCCTCTAGTAAAGGATTCTTATCGTTATTATCGATATCAATGTCCTCAATAAATGGTTGGTTCGGTCAGTATCAATAATTTTCGGTTTAGAAACTGTGTTGGGTTTCAGTTCATAAGTATATAGAAAAATAACGTAGATGAACAAACAACAAGTGTTTATACATAGTTAATATTGGCACATAGACAAAAGTCTAAGTTGTTGTACAAAGTAAATGTGGTATCGAAAGTGAGAATGAGACTAATGCAGACTGAAGCAGAGCTCATATTCCAGTTAGATAAGACCTCTTCATAATCCCATCTCTCTCTGTAATGCTGCAGCTCGTGGGGAGATCTTGGGCTGTTTCGGCCTGACTGAGCCCAACCACGGCAGTGACCCCGCGGGCATGGAGACCAAGGCCAAGTACAACCCCTCCAGTAGCACCTTCACCATCAGCGGAGCCAAGACATGGTAAGGTTCTTCTAACCTGGGTACCAGTCTATCTATCTGACCAGTCGGCATGTATGTCTGACTGGGGAGGTTCTAGTCTGGGTTAACATACGTTTCTGCTTTAGTTAACTTCTTTGAAAGACCAGGCTAGGTAGGTAGAGTAGTTATGAGTCAACTATAAAATGTCCCAAAGGGGAGACATATCCCTTCAGTTATATGGCTGCTGAAAAATGCAGGTGTAACAAACAGTACTTCCACAATGTTTGTTGTCTCCACTGTGGGAAATTTAGGTGGCATGACATGAAGGTTAGATGTACGTGTGACCGTCTCATTATGGAAAGAACGGGACCTCATGCACAGCTTCATGCATAGCCATCCATATATAGATGCAGTAACCTTACACCAGTTGTTGGCACTGTTACGTCTCTATATATGTTTCGTAATGCAAGCAGTAACCCCATTGCCCTTGTATTAAAACTCAGGGCCATAATTATGAGCTCTTCTAGTTGGCCCTTTAGCTTTTCCCTGCTTGCCCCCCCCCCCCAGCATATTATATATGCTTACCCTCATATATGATGTAGTTGAACCTATAATACCCTTAACTCTCACTATGGGTAACTGACTTAGCGTACTCTCTCCCCTATTCCCCAGGATCACCAACTCACCCGTGGCAGACATCGCGGTGGTCTGGGCCAAGTGTGAGGATGGCAGGATCAGAGGCTTCATCCTGGAGCGTGGCATGAAGGGCCTGGCCACGCCTAAGATCGAGGGCAAGTTCTCTCTGCGGGCGTCGGCCACGGGCATGATCCTGATGGACGAGGTGGAGGTGCCCCAAGAGAATATGTTGCCCAACGTCTCTGGACTGGCTGTGAGTAAGCCTAACTGTTGGACTCAAACACATAATGATGTTTAGAAATACTGTAAATAAAATGATGTACTCTAGGAACAATTCTGACTGAATCAAAGTTACTGGCCGAGATACTGTATGTTTAGAGAACTCTTGAGATGTGATCTAGAAAACAAAGTCAGTTCTCTAAAGATGAAGAAAAGGTGCTCTGTTAAAATATAATACTGTATATGTCTAATTTCTGGTCAGGGTCCCTTCGGCTGCCTGAATAACGCCCGCTACGGTATCGCCTGGGGAGCTCTAGGTGCTGCCGAGTTCTGCTTCCACGCTGCCCGCCAGTACACACTGGACAGGTAAACACCTCTCTCCCTAGTCATTATGTCATCAACTCTATTCATTCAGAACACTTTTTGGTATGAACGGATGAAGTAGCTTGTTCAGGAAGACGTTCGCTCAGTAGTCAAGAGTATTGAAGGGAGTCGAGCTGCCATCCTGCCTATTCTATCAGCATTTTAGGACCCTATTCTATGTTGCTGACATCTGATTCATTCTCTTTTGTTTTGGTCCATTCAGGATCCAGTTTGGCGTGCCCCTGGCCAGGAACCAGCTGATGCAGAAGAAGATGGCTGACATGCTGACAGAGATCACCATCGGCCTGCAGTCCTGTCTGGCCCTAGGCAGACTCATCGATGACAAGAAGTGAGTGTAGTCCCCACTGAGTGAGCGAAATGTTTGCTTTTGGATGTGAGGAGAGACTGCAATGTGTGTTTATGCATTGGTCTGTGTACTAGTTTCAGTTTTAATATGTGAAGAGAGACTATCTCTGTGTGTGTACTGTATGTGTCCATCTTTCTTCATTATATTAAACACTGACCTCTATCCTGTGTGTCTTCCCTCCCTCAGAGCGGCCCCTGAGATGATCTCCATGCTGAAGAGGAACAGCTGTGGGAAGTCCCTGGACATCGCCAGGCAGGCCCGAGACATGTTGGGAGGCAACGGCATTGCAGACGAGTACCACATTATCAGACACGTCATGAACCTGGAGGCCGTCAACACATACGAAGGTGAGGAGAAGATTGATTGAATATGGTATTTAAAGGATGGAAAGGTTGGATAGGAACATGAGCAGAAAGTAGGCTGGATTGGAGAGAGACAATGAGACTGGATGACCAACAGAGGTCAGTAGTGTACAAATGAAGTGTTACAGTTACTTGTTGGTTTTGTGGTATAATTCTCAGTCAGTGGAGGCTGCTGAGGGAAGGATGGGTCATAATAATGTCTGGAACGGAGTAAATGGAATGGCATCAAACACATGGAAACCATGTGTTTGATACCATTCCACTTATTCAGCTCCGGCCATTACCACGAGCCTGTCCTCCTCAATTAAGATGCCACCAACCTCCTGTGCTCTCAGTATGTATGTATTATATAGCCCTACAATATCTAATGTAATTTAAATTAAAAAGTTTAGCCTCACTTGCACATTTCTCTTATCAAATAATCTACCCACAATGCCATTGTGTTTGCTTGTTCTTCTAGGTACCCATGACATCCATGCCTTGATCCTGGGCCGAGCCATCACTGGACTGCAGTCATTCACTGTTGAGAAATAAACTCTCCTCCTTGTCCTCCTATTACAACGGACTGAATAACGGACTTAAAGTAGACTGGGAAAGCCTTGAGCTGCCCATCTATCTGCCTTCTGAGAAGTAATCACTGAGGGTGTGTGCCTGACTGCTGATGGACTTCCATCCCCAAGTGCCTCTGTTTGGTGAGAGAATATTAAAGTAAAAGTCAACCTGAAAGAAACACTGGGTCCAAATATGAGACGGTTTTTGTTTTGCTTATGTACCTGTACTCAATCAATCTACGATTGAAATACAATGTCAGCTTGAATGTTGATACAGTAGCTTCAGTCTCCTACTACGGAGGGATGTCACAATGGCATGTAGCATGTTGATAAGGGATCCGTATCGATTAGAAAGATATGTTATGGAATAAGTTCACTTAATGGGTGAGAGGTTGTACAGTATGTATGTATGTGTATCTTTAGAGATTTGTTCACAACTGGTCTATTTGATTTATTTCTAGGTGAAAGAAATGAACTGTACATAAAGCATATTTTAAAATTATGAATTGTGTAATTTCGTAATTGTGATACCGACGGCTGACCTAAATCAGTGCCCTGTTTGAGGACAGAGAATATCCCAATTCAATGATCTGCCATATCGAAATAGTCATAGGATTAGGGACTCATTTGCAAATTATTTTATTTCTCATTATTTCACATAATCTGGTCAAAAAAGCCATTGACACACAATCACACTAACTGAAATGACAAAGAAGCGAGCCTTGGCTTGGTAACAACACACTCAGGTTTATTAACCAAAACAGCACTTACAAAAGCACCAGACTTGAAACTACAAGGCAGGTATATTTAATCAGCTAGTTAACACTTGAACCAGCACCGTTATACTATAACCAACCACTGCACGGGGGCTGGTACAGTACAGTGGGGTCATCAATGGCTTTCCAAAGGCTGTCAAACTACATTTAGAAAAAAGGGTTCCAAAAGGGTTCTTCGGCCGTCCCCACAGGAGAACCCTTTTTGGTTTCCATGTAGAACCCTCTGTGTAAAGTGTTCTTTATGGGTACTACATGGAACTAAGGATACTACCTGGAACCAAGAAGGGTTCTCCTATGGGGACAGGCAAAGAACCCCTTTGGAACCCTTTATTTCTAAGAGTGTAGTCACTCAGTACTCCGGTGCAGAGTCAGGCCCCTGTTGAGTCCTGCCAGGGCCTGGGAGACGGTGTGGAGCTCAGTGTTGAGCTTACTGCAGCTCTCCAGCACCAGAGTCAGCTCCTGGAGCGTTGTCTGCATGGCATGGCTGTTTTCCTCATAGACAGTGTACATGTGCTCCTTCATCTGCCCGCAGATCTCACCCACCTGATGGAGAGCATTGACATGGAATAGCATGTAGAGTACGCTATAATGAAACTGTTGGACAGTCTATGACAATGTAGTACAACACAACGGCCTATAAGTATAACATAATATAACACCCATTTATACATATGTGCATTTAGTTTCATAAAGTAAATACACATTGGGTAAGTACATTTTGAATTGTTGAGCAACTGGTGTGGTAACTATGCCCTATGTACATAGTCATTGAACACTGGTCACTTTAATGATGTTTCCATACTGTTTTACCCACTTCATATGTACATACTGTATTCTAGTCAAGGCCTTTACTATATAACTACTACTGTACACACCTTTTCTATTCATATACTGTCCATAATGCCTATACACACCATCACATACATATATATTTATATTCTGGACTCTGACATGGCTCGTTCTAATATTTTATATTTCTTAATTACTTTTTTATTTTTGCGATTTGCGTGTATTGTTTTGTGTTGTTAGGTATTACTGCACTGTTGGAGCTAAAACATAAGCATTTTGCTACACCCGCAATAACATCTGCTAAATATGTGTACACGACCAATAAAATGTGGTTTGATAAACCGTGATGTTGGCGGTTAGCTACATACCTTTTCCACTAGCTTGTCCTGAAAGTTGTCCATAATCGTCTGGTCCATGGTGCGGCTGTCGTTTATCTTCCCAACCAGGTCCTGGACCTTCTTGCCAATGTCATCTATCCTGGAACTTAAAGCAAGAAAGTACATTTAGTTCAGTCATCTTAAATCAACATTAACGCATTGGTTGACTTTCCACAGATGACGTGACTTTCCTTTGAGTTACTTCCTTTACTCTATGACCCCAAATCGCGCAATAAATGAGCTGAAACGGAGACCGGAGTAGGACTTGAACTATTCATAAACAAATAAAGAGTCTTGACTAGGGACTTAAATACCTTATCTGGTGTTCCTGACTCTCATCCGTGCTCATGGTCATGGATGAAGATCTCTCACTGGTTGAGTCGTGGTCAGTGCCAAGACCTTCATCAGGGTCCATCTGGGGGCAGGAGACATTCATCTGCAATCACAAGAACATACAGCGGAACTATTCGAATCCACGATGTAAATCCGATTTAACTATCTACTGTAACTAGATATATAATGTCAGAAAAAGGTCAATCAATAGCTGTACCTGGGTAGTCTCATGTCTGGGTTTAGGAGTTGATTGTGAGGTGGAAGGCAGCTTGTCAAAGAAAAAGGCATCCATTTGCAGATCTTCGGATTACATATGAGAAGTAGATGTGAATGTTCAGACTTTCGCCTTATATCTGGAGGTACAATGGCGATGCACTTCGCGTGACAGAACAGTGGGGGTCGCTGTTTCAGCTAACGTTAACTAACTGTTAGGTAGGTAAACGTTAGTGGGTGGATAAGAAATGAACTAGCCAGCTGTGACAGTAGGTTGGACAGGAAACATTTGACTAAATTCACTGGAATGAAAAACGACGAACCCTATAGAAGACAGCTATTTCAAAAGTCTGCTTCTACAGGTAACATTACCTAGTTGGCTAGCTTACGTTATTGCATTTTGTCTTGTACTGCCGTAACATGAATTAAAACCTGTAGCTCGCTTACAGCGACGATGCGGTTTGTTTAAAAGCTAACGTTAGCTAGCTAATTTTGGTACTATATCCTGGCTTGCAAGCTAGTTAATAATGGTACGACCTTGTTACAATTCTCTGAGTATAATGTTTCAAAAATAGCTAGCTACTTACTACAAGCGTCGTGTAAGAAAAGTAAGCCTTTGATTTTGAGATGGAACGTCAAATTGCGCGCCTGTTAGTTTCCCGGGAAAATAGCTACCTAACATTAGCCTCGAGCGCTAGTGGGGCAATATTGAGAGCCTTTCAGGGTCAGCTTTTTATTTTGAGGGAATAACATTTGATTTGAGTTAACACAACCACAGTCGGACATTATACAATTCTGCTGATTGTTAATCTAGGTTACCTATAAGTAAAATGCTCTAGTGAATGAAGTAAAACATTTCCTGTTTTACTTCTGAATAGAGTACCAAATTATGAGACCTAATACCCATAAAACCTGGCAGCAATTGTTTTTCCACCATACATTTTTTTCCATAGGGGATTTTTAGAAACACTTAAAGTAAGGGCTGTGTTTTGTGTAGGCTTAAATATTTTTGTTATTTGTTTAAGTTAACCTCTATTTAACTAGGCAAGTCAGTTTAGAACAAATTCTTATTTACAATGACGACCTATGCCAGACAACACCCTATGGTTTCGAACCAGGGACTATAGTTAAACCTCTTGCACTGAGATGCAGTAACGGAGTGGTGCAGAGACCAGGCTTTGTGGAATCTAGCTCAGACTACATTGAAATGCCCCAAGGTCAATAAATTAAAAAAATAATAATGAAACGCCTACCTTGTACTTATGTTTGTCCTCTGTAGCTGCATGCCTGTCTTTTTTTGGTGAAATCCATATTTTTTCAATAAATGTTAAATCAAGTAAATACTGACTGTTTGCTCATTGCTGCTAAGATGCCAATTGAATCTCAACAAGGAAACAAATCGGTGGTGGTATTTGATTAACGTTTATTGAAAAAGTATGGATTTCAGCAAACAAAGAAATACACACAACTACAGAGGAAAAACATAGGTACAAGGTAGTCATTTCATATTATATATATATTTTTTAAGAATTCACCTTGGGGGAATCAATGTAGTCGCAGCTAGATTCCACAAAGCTTGGTTTCTGCTCCACTCCGTTGGTGGAGTCATCAGAAACCTTTTTTCAAAATGGAGTGGAGTTTAGTCCGCTATCCGTTGTCATGTGTTGCTGATAACTCAGAGGGTGACTTCCAGAGAGTGACGAGGGGGTGAGTAAACTCATCAACTTCGAGACAGAATCGTGACTTGAATGATGCAATTCATGTTCCACTTATAAATAATGAAATGAGCATGAAACTCAAATGAACAAATCCCCCCTGTCGTTTTACATTTACATTTACATTTAAGTCATTTAGCAGACGCTCTTATCCAGAGCGACTTACAAATTGGTGCATTCACCTTATGACATCCAGTGGAACAGTCACTTTACAATAGTGCATCTAAATCTTAAAGGGGGGGGGTGAGAAGGATTACTTATCCTATCCTAGGTTTTACAAGATATAACCCTTGGGAATAGTTAATCATTTAATTTGGGAGGTATTTCATCTTTTACACGTGAAATATAGAAATATGACAGTCAAATGCACAAGGCATGTAATTAGGCACACCTCAATTTTTGTGTGAAATTACGCAAACTCAAAAATACTGCGGTGCCTTATGGGATTCCACTTCGTTCTGGTCGAAGTGGTTGGAGGGTCTAATTTAGAGCTGGGCGAAATATGGATAAAAATCCATATGGCAAAAAATGGCCTAAATTGATTCGATAACAATACATAGAACAATAAGTTTATAATGATGTGCAGCACAGTTTTTTAAAAATCATCCTTTAAACTACTACTAGTTTGATGGTTGTAGCCATTGTCCCATTTACAATCACACATATTAGCAAACATATTTAATTTCAAACTTCACATTTTAGTATAGGCTACTTATCATAATGAACGTTATCAGCAAAATAGCTGCGATAAGTTATCGGTATGGTCGGTGTTCGGTTTATCGTCCCAGCTCTAGTCTAATTAGTCCCTTCCGTACTCCCTACATCATTTTCACTCCCTCAGCTTTGAGGGACACTTGTGCATATGGTGGAGGCGTGTGTGAACGCAAATGGAGGCCCGAGGGGCATGGGGAAGGGGGTGATTTGGGATTCGATCATTACCTTTGTGCTAAGGAAGGAAGCAAATTTAGCCAATTCTGACTTTGTAGCTGTGGAATCTAGTGGAAACCTTTTATCATCTGCATACAGGCTTGAAAATCACCGCACCATCTTAAGCACCGCCTTCAGTGAATAATAAATGACGAAAACCCAAAAGCAGGAACTACTGCTGCTCGTAATCACAATTCTACGTGAGCCTTGACAGATTCTCACCGTTTAATTTGTCCACGTGAGATTATCTGATTGTCAACCGACACTACCTTCTTTTGCAATGACTTCTGTTCTGATCCTCTGGTTTGATCATGGGGGAGTGGATTAGGGGGCGGGACTACCCGAGGTTTCTTGTTCTCTCACAGTAATCCGCCAATCCTGTCTCGGTGAGCTATTCTCTCATCACTGTTACCAGAGGGTACTGCCAGAGCGCCTTCAGCACCCTGGACAGTGGCCACCGCACGTGCTCTCTGACCTACGCTTGATCAAGCTCTCCTGCTAAGGAACCTCCACTGCTTGCTCACCTAGGCAACACTGGAACACTTTTTCAAAGAGTTATGTGTGATCACATATCCCAATATGATCGAACATAAAAGAACAGGTGGTTGTGAAGACCTGATCAAAGTTGAGGATTTTGGTGGACAGCATTCACTTTACAATTGAATAACTGAAATTCCAAGGTGAGTGTTTTATGTTTTTCCCCAGCCTATTTGTGTTTAGAGGTGGTACTTGAAATCAGTCTCTATCAATGACTCATTTTCTTTTCATGATATTGAGTGAATAATATGCCACGCATTTGCTTTTGTGTCCATTTGTTGAAATGAATACACAGTCAGTTAATGTACTTCTTATTCTGTGAATTTAAGTCTGCATGCAGCATTGACTCATTGAAAGGCTTGGATAAGAGAATCCTACAACCTCGGGACATTGTGGAGTAACTTTGTGGACGTTGCGAAAGGAACTCATCGCAGAAAACATCCTGCATTACAAAGCAGCGGATCACCGCCAACATGGACGTCGTGAAAAGTTTGAACTTAACAGACAAAGCAGGACATTTGATCAAAATCCTTATTAATGATGAGGATATTCTCTATAAGGAGTATAAGCCTCCTCCTAGGGACATTATCCAGCTGCCTAAATCCATGCTATATCTGCTGATGGCAGCTGTCGTGGTGGTGGCTGTGGCTTACGCTATCGTCGGTCACCTCATCAAGGACCTGGCCCTGGACATAGCAGGTAGTGGGGGGGGGGGGGGGGGGCTTTAAGGACAAGGGATGTTACTTGAGATTGGGATTAACCTAACGGGTTACCTGCGCTCAGTACTCAGTATTATATTGATCAGAGTTTTAAAGAAAATCAAGGACCTGGCCCTGGAAATAGCTGATAGTTAATCTCTTGGGGGGGGAATTTAAGGACAAGGAATGTTACTCGAGATTGTGATTAGCTTAACAGGTAACCTGCACATACTGTGATAGTGTTCTCTTTTAAAGTTCCAGTACTATATTGATCAGAGTTTTAAGTAGAAAGAACATACTGTATGTAGTGTACACTGGAGTGTATCAATCTATTGATGGATAATTGTACATTTGAGATATGTTTTAGCCTATTAGGTTTGTGACTGTACAGCAGTTGAAAGGGGGTTACCTAGAGGATAAGGAATGAGATTCAGACTGACATGTTGACTGCACACATCAGCACTGTAGGCTAGAGTGGAGTATTAATAGATCATTGCAATTGCAGAATTTCTTAGAGAAGATACTTTGGACCCATTGACTTTGTTAGCAGGTCTCTGTGGAAAACGATTTTGACTTAAAGCAAATGTAATGCTTTTGTGGGAGAATCTACTGTATAGGAGGGATTGTGTAATACCGGCCCCCATTCGTTGCTATCCTACTAATCACAGAGAGCCGCGGATAGCCTATGCTCCTTGAGGCATGATCGGCCTAAGTAGGTACAAAGTAGGCCCTAAATCACACCATCCACCTCTCTATCCACTGACTGCCTGCTGAAGACAATTTGTACCCATTGAGTTTCTATTGTTTATCAGGCCTCTGTGAAATATTTGGATGTGATAATAGCCTACATTTTATGAACTGGAGAAACCTAGGAGAAAGGAGTCATATCTCTAACTCCCATTCATTTCTATGCTACTAATCACACCATCTGTCCCCACTTCTCTCTCTCCACACAGACTGCCTGCTGGGTCCCGTGGAGCCTGATCCCCTGAAGGATGGTGACCTGAAGCCCTGCGGTCCTTCCCACATGCCCCCCATCATGACCAACTCCCACCACAACGCCTTCCACGTCTGGGACACAGACAACATCATCATCCCCATGACCCCCATCGAGGGGAGTCCTCTGGCCAGCCCGCTGCTGAATGTCATAACCCACATACCCTCCTTCTTCCCGCACTCGCTCAGCGTCAACAGCCCTGCGTTGAGCCATTCCCTACATGGCCGAGAGATGAGAGAGTCGGACGCCTAAGGCCGACCACTGGAGGCAGGTAGCCAAGCGATATGAGCTTTGGGCCAGTAACCGAAGTGTCGCTAGTAATGGCCAACTCTGGTCTTGACCCCATTCTCCGAGGGTGTCTCAGGGAAAGTGGGATATGCAAAATCACATTTTCCAATTCACACACTTGTATTTGTGCGAATTAGGACAAATATTAGCACCCACCCACAAGATACGGTGAAATAGCCACAGAGAGAGCAAGAGGCCTAGAGACCACCCGTGGGATGATGCAATAAGTACTTTATCAAAGGTGACCCACCTGCTCTAAAGATGGAGGATTGTTTAGCATGAGTGTCTTGTCTAAAATCATCTGAAGCCATTCAAATCATGGTGCAATAACACTCATTTTAATGGTTCTTTTGAGGACAGTAGACTTACAGTCAGAAAGGTACATTTTAATCCATTACTCGTAAACCATATTTAGTTAGCTATTCCATTAGCGGTTATTCTGGTGTTCATCTTAATTTGATTCATATGGCTCATATCATTTCCAGTACCAAACCTGTAGTATTCTAGCAGATCTCTATGCACTACCCATCCTGTAGCATGCTAGCAGATACAGATACAGATACACTTCCAGTCATTGCGCTAACGCTTGTTAGCATTGGCTTGTGAAACTACCTCTAACTTCCTTCATACTCTTCTTGGACACAGACATAAAAGTGGTATCCACAAGTTCATCTAACTCGGGGGAAGTAGATAAAGGGCCTCATTGCCAAAATATATATAACAGTACCAAACTTCCTTGTTTAGCCTCAACACATTCCATCCCAAAATGTCAGAGGAACAAAAGAGACTTTTGAATGTTTTGGGCACATCATTGTGTATTCACCAGGTGAAAAGAAAATCGCGGGACATCATAGGACTGCACACAATCGATTGACGGTTTTATGACGCTTTTGTAATTTCACCAACTTGGTTGGAGAGTTACAGATATCCGTGAAGCTTAATGTATATGGATGGACCTTTTCTGGAGTTGGCCCAAGTGGACATATTCTTCACATCTTTCCTATCAAGGAAACCCCAGTTGAACATGCAGAGATACTGCCTCACTTGGCCAGGTTTCCCTTGGCAAAGAGGTCTTCTGACCTCAATGGGACCACCTGGTTAACAAAAGGTGAAACTAAAGGGGATTCTGATTTAAAAACCAAAGTTGGTGGGAGCAGTGCAATGATGGAAGCGTTATCTATCATCCCTCTTTAAAGCTTGAAGGGATGGCTTCAGATTGACTGGCTGTTGTGTATTAATGGCCATGGGACAAGGAGAGGGATGCCGGACTTCCCCTGTGAACTGTCCATCGGATTTGTGCCAAGTCACCACACTTCCTTCCTCTCTTTGACACCAACAGACTAGTGACTTTTCCTCCTCGAGCATTTAAACATTAAAACTACCAATAAACACAGAGAAACGGCCACATCTGAGTATTTTATAATGAATCTGTTCAGTAGGCCTATATATCTATTATCTATATCTATCTATATCTGTTATTTCTTTAACCGTATGGGTGTCAAAGGCAGCTGGTGGCATCTTCATTGGGGAGAACGGTCTCATAACTGGCTAGAACAGAATGAATGGAATGGTATCAACCACATGGTTTCCATGTGTTTGTTACCATTACATTGACTCCATTCCAGCCATTATTATGAGCACTCCTCCCCTCACCAGCCTCCTGTGGTTAAACGTTATGGTAAAGTGAGTGTGGGTTAACCATTCAAAACTTTCAACTTAAAGAGGACTTTGTGTAAATATATGTTCGTGTGAATATGGTATTAGATTTGTTCTGTTGGATAACACCTGATACTAAGGTTATTTCCAGGCTTCAGCAGGATTAGATTAGTTGATTTACTAATTAACTAGTCGGGTTGAATTAATTCAGTTAGTAGGGGTGAGGTTAGGTTAAGGTGAGTCTGTGTGATTCCCATACAGGTGATCTGGGAAGATGTTCGTGATAGGCCTATCTAAACAGTATTTTAAGTGGAAACACACTACCTTATGCAAACAAATATTAGAGGGTAAGCACACAGTAGTAGAATTAAAGTACAGTGTAGTATATTTCAATCCTGTTGCTTCCTGTGGCTAGTTATGTTCCATAATTTATGTAGTTCTCCAGAAAGGCATAGTGTTACACAACTTAAAACAATTATTATTTAAGCTGGATGTTACCTGATATTGCATGTAGGATTTGATACTGTTATGCTATTTTATAGCTTTTATCGTCAAGCTTGATGCCGACTGCGTTCATTCATCTGTGCGGGTCTTTCAAGTGCCTGTCTTCCTTTATTGAGAGAGCAGAAGAGGGGGATTAAAGAGTAAAGATTACACACACAGCTTAGCCCTCTATAATACAGCCCCCTTTTATTACTTTTCAGCCAGGGAATTAGAGGCTCAGAGAGCAGTTTAATCTGAGGCATAAGCTCAGAACCTCACAGACAGCTGTTATGGAATGATCTTATCAGGACTGCAGCTTAGTGTACCAATGGGAAATTAGATGTATTGTCACGTTAGTCTTGATGAATCCATCCACAGTGTTCTTCCATCTCAACCATTGACTGAACTCTGGCATAGTCTGCCATCCTAACTGAGCTTCTGGAGAGGAAGGTAATTAACTGTTCAGGGATGTGACCATGAGACCAATGGTGATTAAAACATCTGTTTCCTTCCTCTCTGGCAGCTCAGTTAGGATGGCAGAACGTCACACTATTACTATGAAGACAGAACAGAAGTTCATCTGAGTTAATTTCATCCCCAGTTTTGGAGGACAAAGCTCAATCTCATATAGGTTAAACCTATCAAACTATTAGTGTTACTGTCAATTGGATTATAAGCCTTGACTCAGCTGTTTGACCATGACCAGATGATAGATGATATGAACCAACTACTCTGCACATTTTAATAGGAAACTATATATGAGACAATGTGTGTAAATTGAAAAGAAATATCAAAGACGACACCTGCAGGACCTCTTGGGGTGGTGAGGTATATCACATTGTCTTGGGCAGTCGGCACATGGTTGAAGCTACCTGCCGTTTTAAGAGCAGATCAAGGCCTAATAAAAATCATAAGCCCAGCAGGGACACTGTTTAGACACGTTGGTGTTGGGAATCGGTATCGCCCCACACCGGTAAAGAGGGCTTAATACAGGACTAATGAGGACTCCGCAAAGGTCGTTCCGACGCAGACTAACTGGGACACCGCTGGAGTCCCACTCGAATGCTCTAGAACTTATTCTAGAATTTTTATGTAAAATTTCGAGAATGTCAATGTGCGAGAGACAGTCTTACTGGATTTTTAACCAGTCATAAACGTGTTTATACAAGGAAAATGAATGTTTAACTTGGTTATCCAGTAAAGATCAGGCCTGGATGTCAGTCCACAGTAGGAGAATAGGCCTGCTAGGTAGAGATACAGTATAACCAAGTGCGGCAGAGGACATTTTGGGATAATCCTAAAACGGATTGGAGATTGGAACATGTGACGAGTGGATTACCGATCCCTGCAGTTTGGGACATTGTAGTGACTGGCAGGTTTGGCCAAACTGGAGGATTCACATTTTTCTACACCTGTGATGGTGCATGCAAAGTCGTGCTGTGATTGAACTATTGCAGTGACTGCCAAATTATAGAAAAAGCACAGCTGGTTTGGGGGAACATTGTGTGTAAACAAGTGGTCTTTGACATCCTCAGCTATATGAGTAATGAAAAGTCTTCATAATGTTGCAGTTAACATAATACTGGAAGAGATAAACTTTCATGGCGTTGCAGTAAACATGTTACAGTATCTAATAATGTAAATATGTTACAGTATCTAATAATGTAAACATGCTACTGTATCTAATAATGTAAACATGCTACAGTATCTAATAATGTAAACATGCTACAGTATCTAATAATGTAAACATGCTACAGTATCTAATAATGTAAACATGTTACAGTATCTAATAATGTAAACATGTTACAGTAGCATGTTTACATTATTAGATACTGTAACATGTTTACATTAGATACTGTAACATGTTTACATTAGATACTGTAACAGGTTTACATTATTAGATACAGTAGCATGTTTACATTATTAGATACTGTATCTAATAATGTAAGCATGCTACTGTATCTAATAATGTAAACATGCTACTGTATCTAATGTAAACATGCTATAGTACCTAATAATGTAAATGTTACAGTACCTAATGTAAACATGCTACAGTATCTAATGTAAACTTGCTAAAGTACCTAATAATGTAAACATGCTATCAGTGTTTAACAATATAAGGGGCGGCAGGTAACCTAGTGGTTAGAGCTTTGGACTAGTAACCGAAAGGTTGCAAGACGGAATTCCACGAGCTGACAAGGTAAAAATCTGTCATTCTGCACCTCAACAAGACAGTTAACCCACTGTTCCTAACCCATCATTGAAAATAATTTGCTCTGAACTGACTTGCCTAGTTAAATAAAGGTACAAAAAACATGCTACAGTATCTAATAGTGTTTCACAAGGGCTACAAAGTCAGGTTGAAAAATATTTTATTAATGTATCTATTCATTAATTACATTAACAATTCAGACATCTCAATATCGTCTCAGGTTAGTCGAAACAGAATGTTGTAACAAACCCTACCCATGACCCTTAAAGGGGAATATCCCTCAACTCTTGTTTGGTATTTAAACTTGACTGCTGACATGCAAAACATTTTGGGACTGAATCAACAGTGTACTAATGAAAAAAATACCAAAATATCATTTTGGAGTGGAATTCCACTTTAAGGTCTTGGCCCCATGCTAAGAGGACCTGGTTCCATGGTGCGACTGACTCGGCCATCTGGCTACATGACCTGTTCTCGGTAAGTCTCTGGCCCTATCCCGTTCTGTCCTGCTCTCAGGTCCACTAAGCTCAGCTCCCTACTGTACCTGCCAATACCGTGACGTGACGATTGCAACTGGATCCAGGCCTGCCTGGCTACTCCATAATTGGCTTATATTTAACCTCAAACAATTTTTATTTTCTAGTGTACTTCATGATTTGCATGCATACATTGGTAAATAACAAATGGTGCAATGTGGCCAAGGATAAGACGTTAAGGTATTGTAGGCTACCTCACAATAACCCACTCAACATGCATTGACATCAACCTAGGACAAGACACACTACAATACTGGTACGGTGTGTTTGAGTTCAATCCTATTGGTGGGTCTTGACGGTGCCAACACCATTCAGCCCTGATCCCTATTGTTCATCTATTGGCAGCAGACCAGAGGCTCTCTTCACCAATGGACAAAAGTGCATGGTCAGCAGCACAACCAGACACATCCTACTCCCTCATTTTATCTGGTTCATATGCAGTCAATGAACTACCGCAGACCAGACCCAGACGCGAAAGCATTGGTGCCTACAGTACGGGAGTGCCACCCCTAAAGGGGACAGTAACTGACCATTTTGTGCCATATTAAGACAGTGTGAGCGGGACATCATTTAGCCACCATCTTTAAAAAGAGCATGGTCAGCAGCACTCACCCACCTCTGCTCCCTACAGCCAGTGGGTTCAGGGAGAGACTGAGGCATGTATTTTAGATCTAAATAGAGCAAATGTTGTTTGAAAAGAAGTGGAGCAACCGTCAATCTGTCCAACTATCTAAGACCAATTTGATCACGACATTTTGACTTATATCTCAACTTCAGTTGTTCATATTACAGTCGTCAACCCTTGTCAGAGCCTGGCCTTTTTGAGTCAATTAATTTAGGACACGGGCAAAGCGTTGTCCCCAATTCTTAACTGCAGTGCAGGGAAATAGCCTAGTCGCCAGAATGTACAAGGATAAATGGATGATTTGGTCCTTCAATGCCAATGTAATGGGCTAATGCTGAGACCCAATGATCAATATAACAAAAGACTTGAAATATTTAACAGATTGGCATCAATATGTACAAACTACTGGAAAACAAATCCAAAAGGTTATTTATTCTTTAAATGAACACAAAATACAAATGTACAACATCCTTTCCTTATTTATTAAAATACATTATTCTCCTTCATGCTACATTCAGGCAAACTCATAATGCCAAAGTTATTTTCTAAAAACTCAACCTGAACTCATCCATCCACCAAACATGAGCTATAATACCTGACAGTCTGTATCCACACCTCTGCCATCCATCCTATTGTACATGGTCAATATCTGCCCTTACGAAGGACTACATCTGAGTAAATTGTAATTTGACAGAATTGAACTGCTAAAGTAGAAGTATCGTAAAATAAATCAATGAGGTCCTTAATTTAAGGGCTCGGTCATATATATACACACACAGGTCAATTGTGACCGTCTATTTCGTCATCTCTTCCACTAGGGCTAATCCTTGTCATCGCTGCCATTTTGGTCATCGTCGATGTCCCTGCGTGGCAAGACAGTGCGGTACAGAGACGTCCCTTTAGCCTGGATGAAGGTGAGGGTCATCTTGTGCTTGGTTACCTTCAATACAATACAACTTTATTGATCCCCCTCTAGGAACGGCAAATGTACATCTGAAATGGCACCCTATTCCCCATGTAGTGCACTATTGATCAGAGAGTATTGAGAATAGGCTGCCGTGTGACACATCCAAAGTCAGTCTACAAGTATCAAAACCACAAACAGGATACAGATACGACAATTCATTAAAACAGTAGAATGGACAATTCTATTTATGACTGACCTCTCCGTGGACAAAGCCTCCCAGGGTAGAGGCCTGGCCTGTAAAAAACTTGAGGGTGTCTTTGGGGACATGGTGCCAGTGACGCGTGTCTGGGTCCAGGAAGTTACCGGCACCGCTCACAACATAGCCCACACCAGACTCCTTCAGGTACTGAGAAGAGAATAGGGGGGGGTCAGTCAGGGTCATGTTTGGGAGACCGCAAACATTTTAAAACAGCCACTACCTGAAAATATTTTTTTTTATTGTGTTTAACATTTTTCTACAGTTTGCCATTCTGAACAATACCATGATGCAACTTAAAAGCCACTTAAGTATTCACCCCTTTTTTTCAATTTTCACCTAAAATGACATAACCAAACCTAACTACTTGTAGCTCAGGCCCTGAAGCAAGGATACGCATATTTGTGGTACCATTTGAAAGGAAACACTTTGAAGTTTGTGGAAATGTGAAAGGAATCTAGAAGACTATAACACAATAGATCTGGTAAAAGATATTACAAAGAAAAAAAAATGTTTGTACCTTCATCTTTGAAATGCAAAAGGCCATAATGTATTATTCCAGCCCAGGTGCAATTTAGATGTGTCACTAGATTGCAGCAGTGTCTGAAAAGTGTTAGACTGACCCAATGAACCATTGCATTTCTGTTCAGAATTTTGTATCAAGACTGTCCAAATGTGCCCGATTTCTTTATTAATAACTTTATGTTCAAAATTGTGCACTCTCCTCAAACAGAATGGTATCATTTCACTGTAAATTGGTCAGTGCAGTTAGATTAACAAACATTTAAGCTTTCTGCCAATATCAGATAAGTCTATGTCCTGGGAAATGATCTTGTTACTTACACCCTCTTGCTAATCGCATTAGCCTACGTTAGCTCAACCATCCCATGGAAAGGACACTGATTCAGAGGGAGTTAACATTATCCATCAATAAATCGAGAATGCTAAAGTGACACGCTAAAGTAAACAATCCATCTTCCATATGGCCTTCCTTTATCTAACAGCAACCCTCTGGTTGATAGAATAGAATAGTTTAGGAGAAGACTATGCAAAATTACGTTTCAAAACCTCCGCAAACCTGCAGGTTGTGATCGTGACCACAGAAGTATGCAGTGGCCTTGTGCTTGACCAGAAGGGGGCGTAGTCTCTTCAGGAGGCACTCTGTGGGGCCGTGCTCGGACACTGACCACACCGGGTAGTGACCAGCCACAAGCAGGAAGTCAGCCTTGGACTGGGCCATCCTCTTTTGCAGCCAGGTCAGCTGGTAGGTGGATACAGTAAATTAAGACTTAGTTCTTGATCATTTCCTCTATTACATTGTTTTTGGGATTTCTGATGGAGAATTTGTCAGCAGTTGCAATTAATTAACCTTAAGGACAATAAGAATAACAAGTGTAAAAAGTACATCCAGTTGCAACAATGGTCAGGTTGACAGGGTCGGTGGAACAAAGTCAGGCAATAGAATCTCAAGTCTTAAAGTGACTTTAAAAGTTCAAGCCAAAAACATTTTATTTAACAAAGCCCAGAATAATCTGTGTACCTGTCGGTTGGCCTCAATGGTGCTGAGGGGTCCGCGAGGCTTCTCATCATCGTAGTCGTCAGAGTTACCACACAGCATCACTGTATCCAGCATCATGATGCTCAGAGTGCGCTTGGTGTTTGGGATATGGAAGTTCAGCTCGTAGTAGTAGTGAGGGAACCGCCTGAGGGGGGATTGAGGCTCAATGAATGAAGACTGATCAATGAAGGTTAATATAGAAACAACTCAGTGAAACGGTCTGAATCCCAAATGGCACCCTAATCCCAACATAGTGTACTATTTTAGACATTTGGGATGCAGACTAGGGTTATGCAGTGAAAAGACTGATTCTGCTGCATGATAAAACATTCATGATGAACAAATACGAAAAACTTTAAAGGTTTTATGCTGTCAAAGACTTGCATAAGGTCTAAGCAAAGACAGTGGATAAATGAAGATTTCCCACTCAGGCCGTTTACCATTGAAAAAAAGGGTCACAGTTCCGTTCTGGTGAAGGAGTGGCTGTCGCATAGGCAGGTGGGTCTTGTCTGCTTAGTTCATGAACCAGAAAAGAGGAGCGAGTGAGATGTCTCGCCTCTTTCTCTGGTCTACGTGTCCGTTTCTTACCATCTGTCAGACTTGCGGCTGTAGTCGATCTGAGCCTTGACATTGCCCGCGTGGTCGTGGTTTCCAGCCAGGATGTACCAGGGAATGTTGAGAGAGTCAGCCGTATACACGTGCTCAAAGGTATCCTGAGAGGGCAAAGGTCATTTTAGATTGATAAACAAGCGCATTCCGTTTGCAAACCAAACACATTTAAAATTCCTCAAGATGTAACAGACACAGCGACCAACCATTAGGATCAGAAAAACATTCACAGCAAAGAAAGTAAGGATATTTGATCCATTCTGCCATAGCTGGAGTAACTCTGCTTAACAACTGACCTGGAATCTTGGGGAATCTGCACTGTTCACTCCAGAGTAGTAGAAGTTATCACCCAGGGCAAGAACAAAGTCTGCACCCATCTGCTCTGCTATCTTGCCCATCTCCCAGGCTGTAGCCTTCTCCACCGGTGTGATGTAGGGAGGGTAGGGCACCCCGCCCCAGTCCCCCAGAGCCAGGAACCGGATGGACGTTTGGTTCTCTGGGGGAGAAACCACCACCACCATACATGTAGAATTATAGCCATTTAACAAACACTTTTAACCAAATAAATGTACAGTTCAAGTGTATGAGGCCCATGCAGGAATCAAACCCATTACATCCTCCAACAAACGCATAGCGTCTCTGAAAATGTAGTGTATATACACAACTTACTATAACAGATTGATTTGTAGCCAAATGGGATGCGTCAGTGGAAGTATAACTGAAATAGCAGTGGAGACTGGTGGGAGGAGCTATAGTAGGACGGGCTCATTGTAATGTCTGGAATGGAATCAATGGAACGGAGTCGAACATGGGTTTTCCATATATTTGATACCATTCCATTTATTCCAGTCCAGCCATTACATGAGACCCGTCCTCTTCTAGCACCTCCCACCAGCCACCACTGTTCTAAATGTACATACTACTGCTTTGCTCCAGGTCCTGGAAGGCAGTGGGGAGGCAGTGGACCACAGGGAGGGCAGTCAGCAGGAGGGTGAACAGGGGAAGGGCCATCTGAAGAACAAAAACAATTCATGATAACTTGCTTTGGTTTTATTTGACAAAATCCAAGTCCAATGTTAGGAATACAGATGACAAATGACAAACTACAGATTGAAACTAAAACATGCAAACACTGCCAACTCAGCACAAGCAATAAGCTTACATTGCACCAACTAAGCAAGAAAACTACCACAAGTAACCAAGGCTCTCACATCATGTGTTGACAGACTCAATTCTCTATCTTCCCCAGAGTAAGCACCACTTCTTGTAAATCCAAAATGGCTGCTTATTGATTGTTTAGTGAGTTGACCAATCCCAGCTGGGACTCGCTGTTGCCAATCAGAGTTCTAGTACCACTGTGGCAGGGAAGACAGTATTACAGCTTGTCAGAGTTGACCATTCATAGCCGGTTAGGATAATTAGGTTAATGTTAGGGTTAGCTAACAAATTAAACTTTTGAATTCAATTTGACATAAGCTGTATCCGGTCAAACCATGACCCAGGGAAGAGTCATGACTTGTGATCTCATCGCCCTCATGCCCGTTGCATTAGAAGTGTCAAAGAATTGTACCTAGCAAATTATTTTAAATAACCTACATCTCACCTACAGAACTACTTCTCCAACACCTAGATACAGAGCAGTCAACTTTACATGGAGTGAAAACAGAAAATGCAGATCTATTTAGCAAAAAACAAATAGCCAGCCATATTCCTTATGAAACAATCCTGAAAGTGCTGTATCTCCTACACTGAAACCCTACAGGTTGATAAGAATGTCATGTAAATACACTCACTGTGATAAGTGATGGTGGTGAGTTGTCCTGATTGTCCTACTGCAGCCGTGTCAACACTAGTCTGTCTCCACTCCTCTTTTATCAGCTCCTGTCAGTCTGTCCTGATAGAACCAAGGTAACCCCAGGGCCAGCCCCTCCCAACCCCCAGCCACAACCCCTGCCCCACCCCCAGCCTCCACCCCAGTCTGTGATCAAACCCAGACCACAACCATGCCACTGGAGCATGACAGTTGCTCACACCCTTGACCCCGAGTCAGTCTTGGGACCAGAGAAGGAGTGCTGGCAGCATGTGACTGACATTGGTTATAAAAGCTAATGGTCAGACTCCACATTTTCCACCTCAGTGTTAATCAGTGTTTCTCCTTATCTCTCAAACCTCCTTCTTCCCCCCTGTCCTCCGTTTGCTCTCTCTCTCCTTATCCTCTGTTCACCGGTATCTTGAAGGCTTGATGGATTGCTTTTGAGCAAGGGGTCTTCTTCCTTTTCTTGGAATGCCTCCCCCCAATCATTTATTTACAATGCTACATGCCCCCCCCAATCATATGTTTAGAATCATATGTTTACAATGTTACATGCCCCCCAATCATGTTTAGAATCATATGTTTACAATGCTACATGCCCCACCCATCATATGTTTACAATGTTACATGCCCCCCCCAATCATGTTTAGAATCATATGTTTACAATGCTACATGCCCCCCCCCATCATATGTTTACAATGTTACATGCCCCCCCAATCATGTTTAGAATCATATGTTTACAATGCTACATGCCCCCCCCCATCATATGTTTACAATGTTACATGCTCCCCACAATCATATGTTTACAATGCTACATGCCCCCCCCCCAATCATATGTTTACAATGTTACATGCCCCCCCAATCATATGTTTACAATGTTACATGCCCCTCCCCCAATCATATGTTTACAATGCTACATGCCCCCCCAATCATATGTTTACAATGCTACATGCCCCCAATCATATGTTTACAATGCTACATGCCCCCCCAATCATATGTTTACAATGCTACATGCCCCCCAATCATATGTTTACAATGCTACATGCCCCCCAATCATATGTTTACAATGCTACATGCCCCCCAATCATATGTTTACAATGCTACATGCCCCCCAATCATATGTTTACAATGTTACATGCCCCCCAATCATATGTTTACAATGTTACATGCCCCCAATCATATGTTTAGAATCATGTTTACAATGTTACATGCCCCCCATCATATGTTTACAATGTTACATGCCCCCCAATCATATGTTTAGAATCATATGTTTACAATGTTACATGCCCCCCCCCCCATCATATGTTTACAATGTTACATGCTTATAAATCACAGCTAGTTTCACTTCACTGATGTTTACTACTGTACATGTACCTCTATGACCCCACCAGGCCCCACCTAGCAGCATTGTGTGACCTTGCCATATTCACTCATCTGTCAATGTATGGGGCAGATTCTCAGAAACATGACCTGAGAGGTCCTGAGGTCAAAGGAGCTGCACATCAATGATTTAACATGTCAAACCACAGATTATCCATTATATTGACCAGATACTCAATTGGCCGCTCTAACAATGAAAATACATGTCTTCAAAATGGAAGGGATCAGTTGAGACCCATTCTAGCTAATGTGTTTGGACACACCTACTCATTCCAGAGTATTCTTTATTTTTACATTGTAGAATAGCACAGAATAACACTTTTCTGGCTACTACATGATTCCATGTGTTATTTCATAGTTTTTTTTGTCTTTACTATTATTCCACAATGTAGAAAATAGTAAATAAAGAAAAACACTTGAATATGGTCCAAACTAGGTGTCCAAACTTTTGATTGGTACGGTCTATCTATATACAGTGCCTTGCGAAAGTATTCGGCCCCCTTGAACTTTGCGACCTTTTGCCACATTTCAGGCTTCAAACATAAAGATATAAAACTGTATTTTTTTGTGAAGAATCAACAACAAGTGGGACACAATCATGAAGTGGAACGACATTTATTGGATATTTCAAACTTTTTTAACAAATCAAAAACTGAAAAATTGGGCGTGCAAAATTATTCAGCCCCTTTACTTTCAGTGCAGCAAACTCTCCAGAAGTTCAGTGAGGATTTCTGAATGATCCAATGTTGACCTAAATGACTAATGATGATAAATACAATCCACCTGTGTGTAATCAAGTCTCCGTATAAATGCACCTGCACTGTGATAGTCTCAGAGGTCCGTTAAAAGCGCAGAGAGCATCATGAAGAACAAGGAACACACGAGGCAGGTCCGAGATACTGTTGTGAAGAAGTTTAAAGCCGGATTTGGATACAAAAATATTTCCCAAGCTTTAAACATCCCAAGGAGCACTGTGCAAGCGATAATATTGAAATGGAAGGAGTATCAGACCACTGCAAATCTACCAAGACCTGGCCATCCCTCTAAACTTTCAGCTCATACAAGGAGAAGACTGATCAGAGATGCAGCCAAGAGGCCCATGATCACACTGGATGAACTGCAGAGATCTACAGCTGAGGTGGGAGACTGTCCATAGGACAACAATCAGTCGTATATTGCACAAATCTGGCCTTTATGGAAGAGTGGCAAGAAGAAAGCCATTTCTTAAAGATATCCATAAAAAGTATAATTTAAAGTTTGCCACAAGCCACCGGGGAGACACACCAAACATGTGGAAGAAGGTGCTCTGGTCAGATGAAACCAAAATGGAACTTTTTGGCAACAATGCAAAACATTATGTTTGGTGTAAAAGCAACACAGCTCATCACCCTGAACACACCATCCCCACTGTCAAACATGGTGGTGGCAGCATCATGGTTTGGGCCTGCTTTTCTTCAGCAGGGACAGGGAAGATGGTTAAAATTGATGGGAAGATGGATGGAGCCAAATACAGGACCATTCTGGAAGAAAACCTGATGGAGTCTGCAAAAGACCTGAGACTGGGACGGAGATTTGTCTTCCAACAAGACAATGATCCAAAACAAAGCAAAATCTACAACGGAATGGTTCAAATATAAACATATCCAGGTGTTAGAATGGCCAAGTCAAAGTCCAGACCTGAATCCAATCGAGAATCTGTGGAAAGAACTGAAAACTGCTGTTCACAAATGCTCTCCATCCAACCTCACTGAGCTCGAGCTGTTTTGCAAGGAGGAATGGGGAAAAAAATTCAGTCTCTCGATGTGCAAAACTGATAGACATACCCCAAGCGACTTACAGCTGTAATCGCAGCAAAAGGTGGCGCTACAAAGTATTAACTTAAGGGGGCTGAATAATTTTGCACTCCCAATTTTTCTGTTTTTGATTTGTTAAAAAAGTTTGAAATATCCAATAAATGTCGTTCCACTTCATGATTGTGTCCCACTTGTTGATTCTTCACAAAAAAATAGTTTTATATCTTTATGTTTGAAGCCTGAAATGTGGCAAAAGATCGCAAAGTTCAAGGGGGCCGAATACTTTCGCAAGGCACTGTATCTACACACACGTATGTAGCAGCATTGTATAGATAGATATCTATATGGGTGACTTTTTCAATGCTACTTTAAACTTATCCAATCACAGCTGTGAAACACAGGAGGGACTTACTTGGTCTTCATGTTTGCAGCAGACACGATCACAGTTCAATAGAAAATGCTGGTGGCGAGTGATTGATCCGTTTGATAAACTCCAAGTGTTTTTTTTCTCAAATTTGCTAGGATGTTACCTGTCCTACTTATATCAGTAGACTCAGAACAACCTAAGCATTACAAAAACGTACATTAGATCAAATAAGCCACACTCAGAAAATAAGCCATTAAATTTTTTGTTAACCAAATTCGACACCCATTGATCTCCACACAAAAACTACTAGCTTGGCGAGCGAAAAAACACCACCTGATGGAGAAAACAGATTTTTGGGCCGTTATCCCTCTCGCATCGCCTCTTCCTCAAGCTGATTCCATGTTAGGCTGTGGGTTGTTTTCCTCCCTTTTACTTGATTGATGAATTAAAGGTCACTAATTAGTAAGGAACTCGCCCCACCTGGTAGTCTAGGTCTTAAACAACAAAAACAGCAGACAATAGGCCCTTCATGGAATGAGTTCGACACCCCTGTAGTAGTAGAACAGGACACAGAATATGTATGGAGGTTAATCAGAATTGTGGGGAAAAGCTGTGAATTAAACAATTTGGCATGTATATGGGGCTATATTTAAATGTAAAATGTACACCACAATGGATGTTTTTCCATTCATGTCATATGGTTTTTGAAGAATGATTAACTGATAGTTGTAAGTTGCAAATAAACCCTTCTAGCTACAGTACATACAGTGGGGTATGGTAGGCCAGGCTCTAGAAACACAATGAGGAAGTGTATTCAGTGGCTATTGGCTAAGAGTAGAAACTCAAGCATAGCATACCTTCAGAGAAAGCATTTGGGTCATTGGCTCACAATGCATGAGCCATGATCGGCATCGTAATGTTACTTGTGATGAACATCCCTGATATTTTAAAGTGATGCTCAAGATGAGCATAGTCTTTCTAGGGATTTAAAATGTAACCACTGCCAGTCAGGTCAACTATAGGATTTAGTCTATATTCAATACAGAACTAAAAGGTAATAAATAACCAGTTGGTTCGCAGCATGAAAACATGTGAGGGGATCGGTCGCCATGTGGAGAAAAAGCCTAAACACAGTAGACCTGGGTTCAATAACTACTTGATACCTTTCAAATACTTTGACAGTTTGCTTTAGGCTACCTGGAGTTTGAGTTTTGCATTTTTTGGACCTTTCTATTGTTTGCATTGCAACAGACAAGCTTAATCAAGCACAGAAAAGTATGACATTTTTTCAAATAGTATTTAAACCCAGGTCTGAAAAACAGTGGTCAGTGTATGTAAAGTATGACACTTTGCTCCAAAATAAAAGTAATTTATTCTTACAAACAACCAGATACAAGCCTTTTACCGAAACCTTCCAATGAAACAGCAATTAACACATTTCCATTGCTCTTTCACATACAAATCCAAGTTACTGTCAACTTGTTTGTTTTTTTACCACACTGCTGGTTAATATAATAACAGTTAAAACATAAAACAGTGATTCAAATTAAAATTGAAAATAAAAATATAAAGAAAACAAGTCTTTGAAATAAGAACAGATTCTCCGTTTACATTCACATTCAACCTCGGGTGGCTTGACAACAGAAAACAGAAAAAGTGTAAAAAAGAAAGAAACTTGAACAAAACAAGAAGTCTATGACCCAAGATAGCATCATCCTGAAAGTGCTATTATTATCATTTCCTTTTTGTAATCCCTATACAGAACTGAACTACTTGTTAGACACATGTAGGTTACATTTACCACATGGTAAATAAAGAAATAGTCTGGTTTATGAAATAAAGTGATGGTGAAAATGACTTGAGTGTTTAGGATTCATCAATATTAGATCAATATAATGAAAGTAGAGAAAGACATGAGGGTCTTCTTTTCCTCTGGGGGAAGGCTTTAGAGGGTTGGTGGGGGGCTTGAGAGAGGGACGTGGTGTGTGTGTGTGGTACACCCTATTTGTACTGATAGTTCATGTTTCCGTATGCCGTGGGGTAGGAAGTCTGCTGGGTCTGGGGAGTAGCCGCCGCCCCATAGCCCTGGGAGGAGGCGTTCCCATACATGCTGAAGCTCGATTGGTTGCCGTAGCCTACGGACCAATGAAACATCAATAAGAACAAGACATTAAATAATCAACCAATCAGATGCTCTACTAACACTCTTTAAGCCATTATTAAGACCACATTTGGATATCAAGTGACTAAAGACAGAACCAATATCAGAAATAATACCAGATAAAAATCTATATATTAGTATACACACACATACAGTGCCTTCAGAAAGTATTCCCACTCCTTGACCTTTTTCACATGTTGTTGTGTTACAGCCTGAATCTAAAATCGAATAAACGTGAATTTGTTTGTCACTGGCCTATACACAATGCCCCATAATGTCAAAGTGGAATTATGTTTTTAGAAATGTAAACATTTGAAAAGCTGAAATGTCTTGAGCTAATAAGTATTCAACCCCTTTGCTATGACAAGGCTAAATTACATTCCAGTATTTAATAAGTTGCATGGACTCACTCTGTGTGCAATAATGGTGTTTAACATGATTTTTGAATGACTTCCTCATCTCTGTACTCCACACATCATCATTATCATCATCTGTAAGAACACTTTCTGAAGGCACTTACATCGAGCAGTTACCGGTATATGAATGTGTGTATGAGTGTGTGTGGCGGTAGGGGCCTCCTTTGGCCCCTTATATAGATTTCCACTCACCGAATCCCCACTCACCGTAACTGTACATTTGGCCCCCGGTGACAGAGCTGGGGTAGGCTGTACTGTACATAGAGTAGTCCACCTGTTGCTGGGTCTGTTGGGCTTGAGACTGAGCTGCAGTCAGCAGACTCTTCTTATCCCCTCCGTAGCCATAACTATAGGGGCTCTGCTGGTCCAGGGGAGGGGGCACCGACTGGTAGTCACCCAGGGAAGATGCACCGACCTGGGCTTGGGCGGTCATGGCAGCCGAGGTGGCGGAGGCGGTTATGGCCGGTGTGGTGTAGGATGATTCGGGGTAGAAGGTGCCGTAGCCGGTGGTGTTGCCGCTGGCATCTGCCTCTGTGGAGGCGTCACCGGTGGAGGTGGTTGTTGTGGAAGCAGCCTCTGTTGCACCCATACTGTACAGATTGTCTGAGGGAGAGATGGACAATGAAGTTACGTTAGTGTGATTGGTGAAAGGACATTTAGTATTGGTTGGAGGAACACTTAGCAAATGCTTTGAAGGGGATATCTTTTTGAGAAAACTGAGTAATGTACACAACTTCAACTAGGAAGTAAAAATACTGTTTATTTTCCTTTTAATTTGTTTTATTATACATTATTATTATTGTTTTTATTATTATGACAAATGCTCAACATTGTGTTGCAGCCTAGCCCCAGCATTTAAGTCAACATGATGGAGAGATGCTAGGGTTTAAATAAGAGAAGCAATGTGTAAGTGTTAAGACTCAACTTAGAGGCCAAGGAGGACAGAAAGCAAAGCTAGCAGTCTTAGCCCACTTAGCCCCCTTATCCCACTTCTGGGGCCCCATTCCTCCCTTCTTTGAAGTGGGCCTAATCACTAATTCAATCATTACACATGATTATACAGGTGATGCAAAGGGGGCACATGGCTATCTAATTCATGGATTTCTAGTGACTATACTTGAAGGAAGGAAGTACTTTTTAAGGAATTCAAATGGGTACCAGCGACTCAATAGACTATAGTGGCTATAGAATAGATAAGGCCAAATAGATAAGTTACCAAACACAAATGAACACACCTAACCTATCACTCATTAGTTCCCTTGACAACAGTGTGGGAGAGAAGACACTTACGATAACCAGAGCCAGCACTGCTTCCATAACGGTAGCTTGCTGTTAACAAGAAAAGAGATATACATTTATTACCTTCACGCAAAGGAGCCCAAAAGAGTTGGACGATTTCCTAACAAGCTCTCTAGAACAGTCCGACTATAGGCTTATTGTCGAATCATTAACTTATTTACTAAATAATCTAAAATAAGCCATATTTGAATGATTTTCTGATAAGAGCATGTTCTCACAGAGATGAGGTTAAAGGCCTTAAGGCCCGTCTAGATCCTGAGATAGTCAGTCCAAGTGAAGCGTCCTACTTTGGTTGTAGCTGCTGCCAGTCGTAGGCTTTCCTCGACCCCTGCCTCGCCCGCGGCCCCGGTTGTTAGGCTCCGTGTCGGTTGGAATGCCTCGAATAGTGCCAAAGCCTGGGATATGCTGTTGAGGGAGGGTCAGAGGTCACTAAAGGGTTCCTAATCATGGTGTGTGTGTGGATTAATTCATGGCTATTCCTAGTCATGATTCTATAGTATTGTGAGGTGCATTAGTGTGTGTACGAAAGATAAACTCAGCAAAAAAAGAAACATCCCCTTTTCAGGACCCTGTCTTTCAAAGATAGTTTGTAAAAATCCAAATAACTTCACAGATCTTCATTGTAAAGGCTTTAAATACTGTTTCCCATGCTTGTTCAATGAACCATAAACAATTAATGAACTTGCATCTGTGGAACGGTTGTTGAGAAAATAACAGACAATTAAGGAAATTAAGGTCACAGTTATGAAAACTTAGGACACTAAAGAGGCCTTTCTACAGACTCTGAAAAACACCAAAAGAAAGATGCCCAGGGTCCCTGCTAATCTGCGTGAACGTGCCTTAGGCATACTGCAAGGAGGCATGAGGAGTGCAGATGTGGCCAGGGCAATAAATTGTAATGTCCGTACTGTGAGACACCTAAGACAGAACGGACAGCTGATCATCCTCACAGTGGCAGACGACGTGTAACAACACCTGCACAGAATCGGTACATCCGAACATCACACCTGCGGGACAGATACAGGATGGCAACAACAACTGCCCGAGTTCCACGAGGAACACACAATCCCTTCATCAGACTGTCTGCAATAGGCTGAGAGAAGCTGGACTGAGGGCTTGTAGGCCTGTTGTAAGGCAGGTCCTCACCAGACATCACCGGCAACAACGTCGCCTATGGGCACAAATCCACCGTCACTGGATCAGACAGGACTGGCAAAAAGTGCTCTTCAGTGACGATTCCCGGTTTTGTCTCACCAGGGGAGATGGTCGGATTCGTGTTAATCATTGAAGGAATTACACCAAGGCCTACACTCAGGAGCAGGATCGATTTGATTTGGAGGTGGAGGGTCCTTCATGGTCTGGGGCGGTGTGTCACAGCATCATCGGACTGAGCTGGTTGTCATTGCAGGCAGACATCCTCCTCCCTCATGTGGTACCCATCCTGCAGGCTCATCCTGACATTACCCTCTAGCATGACAATGCCAACAGCCATACAGCTCGTTCTGTGAGTGATTTCCTGCAAGACAGGAAGGTCAGTGTTCTGCCAAGGCCAGCGAAGAGCCCAGATCTCAATCCCATTGAGCACATCTGGGACCTGTTGGATCGGAGGGAGAGGGCTAGGGCCATTCCCCACAGAAATGTCCGGGAACTTGCAGGTGCCTTGGTGGAAGAGTGGGGTAACATCTCACAACAAGAACTGGCAAATCTGGTGCAGTCCATGAGGAGATGCACTGCAGTACTTAATGCAGCTGGTGGCCACACCAGATACTGAATGTTACTTTTGATTTTGACCCCCCCCTTTGTTCAGGGACACATTACTCCATTTCTGTTAGTCACATGTCTGTGGAACTTGTTCATTTTATATCTCAGTTGTTGAATATTATGTTCATACAAATATTTACACGTTAAGTTTGCTGAAAATAAACGCAGTTGACAGTGAGAGGACATTTCTTTTTTTGCTGAGTTTATATCATGTCTTACCATGGAAGTGTATGTGACTGGTTTCTTCTTCTTGGGGTCAGAGTGAGGGTTATAGTAGGGCCCCGCCCCCTCTGGGAAAAGTTTGTCCAAAGCAGCTAAGGCTGCGTAGGCTTTGGCCTCCTTCTTGTTGGAGCCTCGACCTTTGAACTTCTGTCCATCTACCTCCACCTGTGAGTGGCGGAGGTGGTAACAAAGAGACATGCTGGTTACTGTGTTTCCACATCCTGCTCTGTCAACTACATCTGGGCCCATATTCATAAAGCGTCTCAGAGTGGTAGTGCTGATCTATGATCGTAATGAATAAGATTCTACATAAACATGGGGGACCTGATCCTAGATCACTATTTCTACTCTGAGATGCTTTGTTGATTCATCTACTGTAGTTTCCAAATCCTTGCGCAATGAATCAATAGAATTGTCCCAAGCGTGCAAACCCCGCCCATCTGCCACTGACTGACCTCCATGACGAAGCACTTGTCATGGCTGCCCCCGGTCTCAGCAGAGAGCTCGTACTTCAGGCTGCGTCTCTTCTCGTTCAGCTCCATCACTGGGTTCTTCCCGTGCTTAGTGAGGATGGGACCGTTCTGATAGTATGGAAGACATAGCAGACATAGCAGAACAGTCAAGTCCAATGAACATCATCAACAACAACTCTATTGCAACGTAAGTGCTTTATGAAAGTATACTGTGAGATTCTGACATTTAAGACCTTGTTCTACGTACCCAGAGGCAGATAAACTCACAGATAACATTTTTATGTTGTTACATGCAGTAGGAAGGAAGGAAGGAAGTGGTGGTTTCACAAGCTAATGCTAACTATCGATAGCGCAATGACTGGAAGTCTACAGGTACAGTAGCAATGCTTTGTGCTGCTTTATGAAAGTATATTAAGTCAACCATTTAAAAAGTAACAGGGAAAAGCCAGAGAACATAGAGAGAATGACTACCTCGTCAGATGCCATGGACGCATCACTTGCTGTAGGTGTGGATGGTACGTTGGCTCCTCCCTCTTCGCCTGGTTCAATCTTCACATCTGCCCCAGTGGGCAGGCCCAACTTCTGCAGGACCTGAGACGGGCAGGGAGAGAGAGGACTTGGTGGACGGCAGCCATTATAAAACAGAGTCAATACAGACGACAAGGCATTCAATGCAAAACCAGTGGATTACATTCTTGGAGAACAACAACATAACACTTTGATGAAAGCAAGCGAAGGTTACAGAGAGAGGAGAAACACTACTCCTTCTTTCAAAGAGAGTAACATTTGATTCCAGGGACCATCTTGTGTTGTACCAGTTAACCATCATCTTAAGGGATAGTGCGAGATGTGTCTAGTTACCCAGAGTTGTGGATACCATTTCTACGTGCAGTATGAAGGAACTTGCAGGTAGATTTGCACGCTAACTAGTGTTAGCGCAATGACTGGAAGTCTATTGGTACAGCTAGCATGTTTTCGCCTAGGCATACAACCCCTTACCTTGGCAGCTAGGTGGAGTTTGGCGGTGCGTTTGGACGGCCCTGAGGCCTCGTATGTATCGCCGTCCACGTCTACAGACATGGTGAACACCGGGAAGTGCACTGGACCGCTCTGACCCGTCAGACGGTACTGCAGACCAGGCTTGTGCTGGTTGAGACGCATCAGGGCGTTCATGGCCATAGGAGGGTCCCCGGGCTTCTCTTCTGTGGCTGGGGGAAGGGAGGGTGACAGAAAGAGAGACAGGGAGAGATAGTGAGAAAGAGATAGATGGGGGAGAAAGAGGAAGAGAGCATATCAGAACAGGAACAAATGTAACCTCCTCAGAAAGAGCCTCAATGGTAGAATAGCTACGAAATATCCCATTCGAAGACCACTTCGGATACATACACAACTTCCTAGGAAATTTTGGATATTTCTGGAACTTCTGAGACTTCCTCTTCTTGCTGTCATCTCCCCCTTTGTCCGCGGCATCATGAGGTCTCTTGGGAGGGTAGGTGGAGCTGGCCAGGATCTGAGCTGGTAGAGACATGGAAAAGGGACAGGGTTCAGGAAAAGTTCAAATTCACAACACATCAAGACTACTACTAGACAGCTAATATGAAAGTCACATTTGAGAAGCATGGGACAGGCCAGGAAGATCGCCAAAAACTGAGGAGATACTAACAACCGTAGTTTCTGAGACCTGGTCCGATGGTCCTCCTTGGTTCCCTGGCAGGCAGGGAATCCATCCCTAGCACCTTGTACAGCTGTCCGAACGCAGACAACCTTAGGGCATGCTGACAGGGAAAAACAAACATAGAACACAGTCAATCACAAAAGGAAGCACATGGGAGAGAATAACACAATTGATATTTCATATTCTACCTGGGGCGTGTTAAGGACGCAGCATAACAGAACTTTCAGCAAAAAAAATCTTGTGTAGAACAGATATTATCGTTTTTCAAGTAGAGTAGGGAATCATGTCAGCTCCATTTGTTACAATTGTACCCGGAACGTTATAGGCATAAATATTTCACCGAACCGAATGAAACTGAAGCCTGTTTTACCTGGGCACTCTGTGTAATGTCCTCACGTTGCTGAGTGTCCAGGTGGCTGATGGCGTCCACCTTCTCCTTCTCACAAGGGTCCTTGATACCCGGACCGTCTTTGAACAACAGAAGAACATTTGAATTAATTTGGTGGACGTCATTTCTACATTGTTCTGAGAGGTGTTCTGCAAGGCTAAGCTCTATTTTCTCTATTTACCCAATACAGGTCTTTAGGGATAAAAGACTTACCGGCCATCAGGATTCCAGACGCCAAGCACTCGAGAACTCTGCGGAAAGACTCTCCTGCTCCCATTGGCCGATTGCATGTTCCAATGGCCTTCTCACACAGCAGCTCTAAAGGCTTGACAGGACAGAGAGAGAACAGTAGATAATGAATCTAGTTCAGACCTGGATCCCACTGCTGCCACCCAATGTAATAATTTATTGTGACATGTATATCATTATAGTCAATATTATTGGGTGACTTGACTCACCCATCCTCTGAGTGGAGCCCAGGTGGGGACGCGGTTACACAGGTCTCTCATGATACGGATCACGATGGCGGCCGACTTCAGGTCGTTGACCTTAGCCTGAGAGAGACAAGCACGGGCCGAGCGGAGTCAAAAAGGTTGCGATGTCCAACAACCTACCTATCTAGAGCACTGGCAAATAAAATAAATAAAAGTGGTGCAATATTCCAGTAGCCTCGCGAGCCGCATGATCCCGCGAGCTGACATGATGCAGGCAGCTCACGAGGCTAATATTCCTGGACAGCACAAAGGAAAAGTGTGATACGAGTCGAATTGAACCAGTTGTGTAAGTACTGAGTCATCAGGAATATTGCACCCAGAGGTAGCATAGGAAGGTTAGTGCAGTATTCCTCCAATATACCATTGGAGCCAAACACTTAATTCAGAGGGAAAGGGGATACCTGCACAACTTAATGTATTCAAACTAAATGTGCATTTAACCCAACCCCTCTAAACGAGCGATGGTTACATAGTGTGTAGGGATCCTTAAAAACAACGTAGCTACAATATCAGTTGTACTAGCAAATAACAGCAATACAGTTCCAAGGAAGACAGAATGAAATCATAGAAAACAATGAGGCATTGTGAGAGCATACGAACTCACAACTCATTATGGGACAAGGCAGAATAAAAAGGCATATTTGAACACTTTATTTGACAAGTAAAGACGGGATGCAAACCTGGAACCACTTGGAGTGGCGGAGAGATGCCAAGGCAGTTAGGCATTTCTGCCTGTCCAGAACGTCCGCCGGCGCATCGCTGTCGACCGTTAGCTTTTCTATTGGTCGATGGGTGGGATAAGAAGACAAGGTACGGTTTGACCAAGGGGGGTTTCTGTCTCGAGGCTTGGGGAGGAGGAAGCTTTTCCCAAGGCAGGACAAGGACTTCTACATCTGCATTGCTTGCTGTTTGGGGTTTTAGACTGGGTTTCTGTACAGCACTTTGTGACATCGGCTGGTGTAAAAAGGTCTTTATGAATAAATTTGATTGAAGGGGACTCCCCGCATTTATAGAGGATGGATTTACCCACCCACCCACCCACCCTGTAGCAAAAAACTATGCTAGGTCTAAGTGATGAGAGTGTACTCTAGCCATCAGATTCACAGGGGGTACCAGAGCATAATATTTCTCAATATAAGGTTTTGCTGGGGGGATTTCTTAGTCTTAATCAAGCCTAGTCTTAGTACCCATTAACTGTGTCATGCTGCTCTGCACCTTTCCGAGACAGAATGAGAGGCCAGTTGGTCAAAGGTCCAGCGTCCCTAAAAACTGGCACACTAGAAGGCTTAGTAAGAGAGAATCAATCAGGTTTGGAATTACTGTACAAGGCAATTGGAATCAGAATGCATTTGTGGTCTGCTCGGTACTGCAGCAAAACTGATAACTGCTTGGCTTCAGCTTGGCTTCCCCCAGCAACCAAATCTGGCCTTGATCCAAGACAAGACCATTCTCTTGGAGGACGTAGCTACTAAAGCAGATTGAACTCAAAATGCCCTTTTCCTGACTTTTAATTAGATCACATTCATCCCCTTTGCCTCCCTCACATACACCCCCATGCATTACTCACTCACACACACATATTGCTCTCTCACATACACTTTCCCTTCAATATCCTTTCCCTTCAATATCCTTTCCTCAACCAGACAGGTCAAAGGAAGGGTCCAAAAACATTACCTGTCATGCCGATCAGTTTTGCTGCAATTACGAGCCTCACGTTACACTGTTCTGCATTAAAAACACATGCAATCAAATCTATATCCGCGCATTGGCTGGCATTCTCAGAAAAGCCTTCATTTCTTAACTTGAACAATACAATTAACTGTAAATTAAGTCGTACATTACTGTTATTAAAATCACATTATTACACAATGCATTATTAACGACTAAAAGAGGCATTGTAGCGATGAAGATTGTCGCCGTTTTGTTACATAATTACAGCGAATAGAAGAACTCTGAGCTCCAGTGAAGAACCAATCAGATTGTTTGTTCACTGGCATCGGTTCTAAAGCAGCCACTGTGCAGGTTCCACTAATCTCTATATTGACTGATCAGGTATTTAAATGGTGTCTCAGTGTATGGATCAGTAGGGAGCTGCACGGTAACATGCTTTAAGTGAATAGTAACACATAGATTATCAGCTGTTGCTGTAGCTGATCTGAAGTTGCCTGCTGTTAAGTGCAGTCCAGTGCTGCCTACATTCAGCAAAGCACAATGTTGTAGAACATTGCAGATAGAAGTATCACACATAATATTGATTGGTGCACATATGTATCACAAATAGATCTCTACATCATATTTCTATCTGAGACGTCCCACAACGCTGTGCCCTGAACACAGCCGTGGTAGTACTGGGTAGTCCCAGCCTCCTGGCCAGGTTGGAGGCTGGTCCCTGGGGGGGTCATACCTCCAGGTGGTTCCTCCAGGGGGTGGTAGCTCCGGCACCCTCTGGCTCAGCCTCCATGCGTATCATGGGGGAGGTCAGGTGAATGGTTAGGGTCAGGACGGGCTCCTTGATGCTCTTGATCACAATCTCCGCCTCCTCTGGGATCTGGGTGACCTCATACTTGTCCTCTGTGACGAGCTTTAGTAGAGTTGGAATGATGGGGAAATAAATCAGTTAGGATTTTGGCTTACAGTACAGAAAGAGAGACAATATTAGCATAGAGGCAGCACCTTTCACAACCAAAAATACCTTTTTAAATATAGGTCCTATTGCAACTCTCTCAGTCTCTCTCACACTCTCACTTCAAAATTACCAAAGAGAGACAACGTTAACATCACCGAAGGATATCGGTTTCCATTGGGAAAGAGGGCTTCTGAGCGCAATGGGACTTCCTGGTTGAGTAAAGGTTCAACGAAATAGATACACTACCTCAATCTGGGTGGAGAGGTGCTCAGCCACCTTCTTGAGCAGGGTGACGGTGGGTTTCTCAGTGCAGAGCAGCACCAGCTCCAGGTCCATGTCTCCCTTCAGCAGCAGGCCCTTGGCCACCAGGCCCACCCTCATCACCCCACGCAGGATACGCTCTGGAGGGGGAGCCACCTCACTGGGACAGGGGAGGGAGAACCAAGGAAATGCTTATTCAGAGACAAATGCAATAAGTAATTCTACAAGATATGAAGAAGCACACATATCCAGGATTAGATGTACTGTTATCCTTCACTCTCTTTCTCTCGCTCTCTAAAAATGCATCTTGCCTTCCTATATTGAAGTATTCATGACATTTTAGACTTTTAGCAAACACTCTTATCCAGAATGACTTACAGGAGCAATTAGGGTTAAGTGCCTTGCTCAAGAGCACCAACAGATTTTTCACCTAGTCGGCCTGAGGATTCGAACCAGCGACCTTTCGGTTACTGACCACTAGGCTACCTGCAGCCTAAGAGTCACATATCTTAATTGCTTGGATTAGTGAAAGTAATAGGATGTTAATCCTGCTCTCAGCTATCCAATCATGTATCAATCTGTGCTTAACTCAAGGAAATGAAGGAGGAAGCGTTTCCAAACAAATCAAATCAAACTTTATTTGTCACATGCGCCGAATACAACAAGTGTAGACTTTAACGTGAAATGCTTACTTACAAGCCCAACAGTGCAGTTCAAGAAGAGTTAAGAAAATATTTACCAAGTAGACTAAAGTAAAAAGTAATAATAAAAAGTAACACAATAACGAGGCTATATACAGGGGGCACTGGTACCAAGTCAGTGTACGGGTGTACAGGTCAGTTGAGGTAATTTGTACACATAGGTGGGGGTGAAGTGACTATGCACAGATAATAAACAGCAGTGTACAAAAGGAGGGAGGGGGTAGATGCTGTTGAGGAGCCTTTTGGTCCTAGACTTGGTCCTCCGGTACCGCTTGCCGTGCGGTAGCAGAGTGAACAGTCTATGACTTGGCTGAATGGAGTCTCTGACAATTTTATGGGCTTTCCTCTGACACCGCCTGGTATAGGTCCTGCAGTACCAGGGTCTTTGATCAGTCTTTCTTACCTCTCCTCTGCCCCCTCCACAGGTATAGGCGCCACACCGACTCCGGCCTCCACATCCAGCAGGTCGGAGACGGTCTTGAGGGCACACTCCACGTGGGAGATGACTGTCTGCACCGCCTCCAGCTCCTCAGACGATGGGTACACCGCCGCGTGCTTCGCCATCATGTGGCGGTCGTCGCTCACGAAGATACGCATGGGAGGCGTGCGCACCGGAGGGGCCTGGAAGAGAGAAGGTAAGATGGAAAAGGGTACGTGAGATGTGGGTCGTGGTCAGTTGGGCCACACAGTAAGAAAACAATTTATAAAGGAAAACTGAAATCTTTGTTCTTATTGTAATAAATCAACCGTGTGTCATGCCTTTTTGAATGCCCAGCCATCTTTAGACAGCTGTTCGTTCCACAACACAAAATTCTAATACAGGCTAGTTGTCTCCTCTAGTCTCTCCTTATATTGGCTGTTGGATGTGAAGCGGGCTTATTTTACTTAAATGCTTTTGGGTAAAGTTCATTAACTTTAAATAAAACATTATGGTATTAAACAGTTATTTTATTTTCATGGCAGTCTTCATCCATAATCGTCGGTTATACAGTTACCGAGCCAGCCCTAAGCACGGCTTTCATTTGTTCCAATGGAATAGGATGGGTGTGAATGATCTGGAAAACCATTATGACTAGTACGTACAAACAGACCGAGGGGAAAAACTGTGACTGGAAAATTATAGTTAATGTATCATCTACAACTTCTGCAATTACATGCCTCTTAGCAAGAGGGGAAATAAAATATTTTATTAATGGCCATCATGTTGGAAACAAATTATAGGACCATTTGTCCAACATATCAAAGTAGGTGCAATTGGCTGCTCGTGTTGGCCTATAAACAGTATACACCGCAGAGGAGGCTGGTGAAGGGAGGACGGCTCATAGTAATGGCTAGAACAGAGTTAATGGTATTAAACACATCAAACAGTTTCCAAGTGCTGGATACCATCCCACTCACTCCATTCCAGCCATTATAATGACCCAGCCTCCTCTCACCAGCCTCCTGTGCTGTACAGGTGAATTCAAGTAGAATTCAACACAACACCTAGGGATAATTCTGATTCTCCAACCCTTGTGTTCATTCGGAGGTGACAGGCATTAGCCCGCGCTACATTCACACACACAGGGAATTTGTATTGACGTGGAGAGAAACGGTCGAGGTGGAAGTTTGAACCTCAGTTTGGGGTCGGTTCTCCTCGATCTCCTGTATGGCTGCGATGTACTCATCGTACTGCCTCAACTCCTCCTCGTAACAGAGACAGTCATACCAGTAGCGTAGCTCCTCATATCTGGGAGGGGAGAGAGACAAAGTAGTTAGAATAGAAACCAATTACAGTACTAAGTTTACCTGTGTCGATTCAACATCGACCAATTTTGGCAGAGATTAGTGCAACATTTGGAGAGAATTGAAATGCCTTGTGTGTAGAAATACTACAATGTAGTTGTCATAATGTAACATTATTATAACCAGGTGGAGTACGATTAAAAGGCATGGATGAGAGAAGGCACTGCTCTTCAGTCAGTGTCCCCTGCATTTCCCCCCACTAATGGTAAAAGGAAAATGCCACCCAAAAACTCTTCGTCCGATGTTGATTTAGTCCCAAAGTGTTTTGCATGACATGACAGTTTTCCAGACATATAACTTTCAAAATACATAAATACAGCCGGTATGATGCATTTTGCACCATATAAATGTAAATCCATCATACTGGCTATATTTATGTATTTCAAATGTTTTTGTCTGGAAAACTCTATATTTCTGACATGCAAAACACTTTGGGACTAAATCAACAATGGACTAATGAAACAAATAGCCAAATATAGTTTTAGGTGGAGTTTTCCTTTAATGTTAGGATTGGGATGTGGACCCTAGAGCTGTACCTCATTAAAACTTCACCCTGGAGCGATACAGTACCTGTCAAAGTCGTGTGGTAGCAGGCGATGGCCTCGCTGTATCAGGCTGTCCCAGTACAGGAGCTCTTCATAGGCCTGGCGTTCGTCCCAGACTGCATCTGGCACTGGCTCTGCTGCCATAGCCATAAGCTTGTCTTTTAACTGCCACCTGTGTGACACCTGCTGTAGCCATGGTAACAGAAACACTGAACATCACTCTCTATACAATGCACCACCTCATGATAAACACATGGCAAAGAAAACTATATACAGTTTGTATAAGAACATTTGGTGAAACTTTAGTGTGACGTACGGCAGGCTTGTACACCACGTGACATCCCTGCGGTAACTACCTGGCTAACATTCGTAAACATACCAGGCAGTTGCACAAAAACGTGCAGGTAATATATACAATTTAAAAATCGAAGTGTAGGTAAACTATGCTAACTGTTTCTTTACCACCAAATGTGTAAGCAGCTGTCCATACAGCGTTTGGTAATTTGGTTTTAAAACTAAATTAAACACGCTGCAAACCAATTGGGCTAACATAATTTGTTTTCAACCTGAGGTGCCGACGCCATTTTTATGGCAAGATGGCTAGCATGATACTACCAGAAGAGAGACCGTACCAGATGCTGTGGTTAGCAATGTAAGCTACTACATTTTTGACGTTTAATTCAGCACATAACTGCAATTAAATGCATCGCTAGCAGAACGTTTGTGTTCATTTACAAACACTAAAGCAACAACCTTTTCTATATCGTTAAAAACACTCACCTGAGAAGGAAGGCGGCACTGTAATGTCGCGCTGTTTGGGGGCGTGGAGCTGCGCGGTGTCGCGCAATAATGACGATTTTTTTTTTTTTACCTTGTTTTTGGTTCTTCAACTCATCCAGTGGGTGGCGGCAATACATCTTTAGTGGTTGTAGTCCGCCATTGTCCCACAGATGAAGAATCCAGCAACACCAGGTGCATATGACAGTCCTGAATTTGGCCACCTCATTCTCTTAGCTTCATGGTTCCCACCACAATTGCAACATGTCACATTTTCCTCACTTTTAAAACACATGATATGATCTTTTCCACAACTTGGACATCTCGGCTTCTCCCTTCTGCAAACACTTGAAACATGACCAAAAGCTTTACAATGGCCACACTCCATTGGTCTTGGGATAAATGCTCTGACTCTGTAGTTTATATACCCCAACTGCACTTGAGTAGGGAGAGTCTCCATATCAACAAATAAAATAACAGATAAACTCTTCACTTTTTCACCATTCATCACACAATTCATCCGATGTGCATCAATCACCCAGGGAATATTTTTAATCTCTTCAAAATCAACTTCACACAAGATGCCAGCTATAACCCCCTTGAGGGGTGCCCGATTCCGAAGAGAAACACACGACACTTCAAACTTATCAAATTGGGTGAGACGCAACACACGTTCCTTCTGATCTGCAGAAGCACAACACATCTAAACAAGCCCGCCTGTCGTGATCCTCAGCCTTCACTTTACCCAGCACTCTCTCCACCAGTTTGGATATCTCAAATAACACCTGGCTGCCATATCTAGGCCATATCTAGGCCTACAGTAGGTGACAGCCAGGTGTTATTTGAGATATCCAAACTGGTGGAGATACAGTTGAATTCTGAAGTTTACATACACCTTAGCCAAATACATTTAAACTGAGTTTTTCACAATTCCTGAAATGTAATCCTAGTAACAATTCCCTGTCTTAGGTCAGTTAGGATCACCACTTTATTTTATGAAATGTCAGAATTAAGTAGAGAGAATGATTTATTTCAGATGTTCTTTCTTTCATCACATTCCCAGTGGGTCAGAAGTTTACATACACTCAATTAGTATTTGCTAGCATTGCCTTTCAATTGTTTACTTGGGTCAAATGTTTTGGGTAGCCTTCCACAAGCTTCCCACAATAAGTTGGGTGAATTTTGGCCCATTCCTCCTGACAGAGCTGGTGTAACCGAGTCAGGTTTGTAGGCCTTCTTGCTCAGACACACTTTTTTAGTTCTGCCCACAAATTTTCTATGGGATTGAGGTCAGGGCTTTGTGATGGTCACTCCAATACCTTGACTTTGTTGTCCTTAAGCCATTTTGCCACAACTTTGGAAGTATGTTTGGGGCCAATGTCCATTTGGAAGACCCATTTGCGACCAAGCTTTAACTTCCTGACTGATGTCTTGAGATGTTGCTTCAATATATCCACATGATTTTCCATCCTCATGATGTCATCTATGTTGTCAAGTGCACCAGTCTCTCCTGCAGCAAAGCACCCCACAACATGATGCTGCCACCCCCGTGCTTCACGGTTGGGATGGTGTTCTTCTGCTTGCAAGCCCCCCCCTTTTCCTCCAAACATAACTATGGTCATTATGGCCAAACAGTTCTATTTTTGTTTCATCAGACAAGAGGACATTTCTCTAAAAAGTACAATCTTTGTCCCCATGTGCAGTTGCAAACCGTAGTCAGGCTTTTTTAAATGGTTTTTGAGCAGTGGCTTCTTCCTTGCTGAGCAGCCTTTCAGGTTATGTCGATATAGGACTATTTTTTTACTGTGGATATAGATACTGTTGTACCTGTTTCCTCCAGCATCTTCACAAGGTCCTTTGCTGTTTTTCTGTGATTGATTTGCACTTTTCGCACCAAAGTACATTCATCTCTAGGAGAGAGAACGTGTCTCCTTCCTGAGTAGTATGACAGCTGATGGTCACATGGTGTTTATACTTGCATACTGTTTGTACATACTTGCATATTGTTTGTACAGATGAACGTGGTACCTTCAGGCATTTGGAAATTGCTCCCACAGATCAACCAGACTTGTGGAGGTCTACAATTATTTTCTGAGGTCTTGGCTGATTTCATTTGATTTTCCCATGATGTCAAGCAAAGAGGCAATGAGTTTGAAGGTAGGCCTTGAAATACATCCACAGGTACACCTCCAATTGACTCAAATTATGTCACGCCTTGGTCATTGTATTCTGTGTTTTTCTTATATGTTTGGGTAGGCCAGGGTGTGACATGGGTTTATATGTTGTTTTTCGCATTGGGGTTTGGATTATTTGGGATCGCGGCTGATTAGGGGTGTTGTATAGGTTTGCTGCCTGAGGCGATTCCTAATCAGTCAGGTGATTCTCGTTGTCTTGGATTGGGAACCATATTTAGGCAGCCTTAGTTTCACTTTGTATTTCGTGGGTGATTGTTCCTGTCTTTGTGTAGTTTCACCAGATAGGCTGTAATAGGTTCTCGTTCCGTTTGTTGTTTTCGTCTTTCAGTTATTTCATGTACCGCGATTCTTTCATTAAAGTCATGAGTAACCTACACGCTGCATTTCGGTCCGACTCTCTTCTTTCAACAGACGAACACCGTTACAAATTATGTCAATTAGCCTATCAGAAGCTTCTAAAACCATGACATCATTTTCTGGAATTTTCCAAGCTGTTTAAAGGCACAGTCAACTTTGTGTATGTAAACTTCTGAACCACTGGAATTGTGATACCATGAATTATAAGTGAAATATTCTGTAAACAATTGTTGGAAAAATTACTTATGTCATGCACAAGTAGATGTCCTAACTGACTTGCCAAAACTATAGTTTGTTAACAAGACATTTGTGGAGTGGTTGAAAAACTATTAATGACTTCAACCTAAGTGTATATAAACTTCCGACTTCAATTGTACATACGTGGCTACCACAATTTTATTCAGTGTGGCTTGGAGTCAAACATTTTATAGGAAAGAACTATGAGTGTTATTTATTGACTGCCATGGTCGATATAATTTGCTATTTAATTTACTGACTCTAAACCAGCATTCCTTTCTTGCTCTTGTCCCATGGGAATCACATTTCGAGCATAGTTTCCAGCATCTTATCATTTGAATGAAAAAAATGACCAAGTCAGACAGAATATATGAATTGTACACAAGACTGCGGGGCCCTGAGAAATAAATAAATCAAGCGTTGGACTTAGAACTGAACAGGGATGTTTTATGAGGTGTTATGATGACCCTCAGTCCTGGTTTGCTGGTTTGGCTTGTGTTGTTGCATGTATTTTGGGAATTTGGGGTTTTGCTGACTTTGGCCTTTCTCCAAACGTATGATTTAAAAGCTGTGTCAAATATACAGTTATGTGAGAGGAAAGTTTTCCGAGAACTACGTAGGCGGTAAGCAGGCTGCAGCATTTATCTTCAGTTTCCTATCAAAGAAAATTCACGTGAGCATAATAGTCACTGTTTACTAGAATGGACCCAGTTACACCATTTGATTTCTTTGCATCGTGTGTTTTTCCACCGTATATTCAGGATACTGTACACCGTTTGAACATACTGTATTATTGTAATACTGTATTTAATAACTTGGCAGAGAGGAGAGAAAAAAAGGACAACAACGGTATCTAATTCAGTCAAAACATTCTTCTTTATTTCATCACATTCAATTACGTTCCATAACTTCTTTACACGTCCTCAGAGAATTGAGGAAAAGCAATAAATATTTATAACTTGTTCAATATTTGACATGAAGTAGCATTTTTATACATCAGAAGCTCAGGGAAAAAAATCGTAGTTCTCCCTTTACTTCACAAGCGATCTTAATCTTAGCAGAACATTTACATAGCATACAACTCCGTTTTTTTGGAGTCGTTCTGGAATCGTCAGACATGGATGATGTTAAAATGTCATTGTTAAACCTTAACCAACAGACTTCAGAATGATCAACGTTCCACAAATGAGATCCAATATGTTGAATGAATTGTGATATTCTTCTGCGTTACATTCTATTCATGAAGATATGTAGCTAGGCTTTCAACTTCTGATCTCTCAGATGAACCTCTGTGCTGATATAGCTGCACATCTTCATACGCTTCAAGCCTTTGACCTACTCACTATGCGAGTGTGTTTCTCAACTCTCCGTGTGTGGGGTATTGTGTTTCCCAACTCTCCATCTGTGGGGTATTGTGTTTCCCAACTCTCCGTGTGTGGGGTATTGTGTTTCTCAACTCTCCGTGTGTGGGGTATTGTGTTTCCCAACTCTCCATCTGTGGGGTATTGTGTTTCCCAACTCTCCATCTGTGGGGTATTGTGTTTCCCAACTCTCCATCTGTGGGGTATTGTGTTTCCCAACTCTCCATCTGTGGGGTAATGTGTTTCTCAACTCTCCGTCTGTGGGGTAATGTGTTTCCCAACTCTCCATCTGTGGGGTAATGTGTTTCTCAACTCTCCATCTGTGGGGTAATGTGTTTCCCAACTCTCCGTCTGTGGGGTATTGTGTTTCCCAACTCTCCGTCTGTGGGATAATGCAGACTGACTGGTCCAATAGACCGTACTCGGACACCAGGTATGTCCGTACTCAATTCCTAGTTTTAATTTAAGAGATATCCAAAGGAGGATGATCTTAGCTTGCCAGTCACTGTGATAAAGAAGATCGAGAGATACTGCCATGGCTGAAGAACATGTAATCCTCATTTTTCAGAGCATCGTATCCTTCACTATACGGGATAACAGAAATTTCTGTCGGTGACCACCACAAGTACCAAGGACCACGCTCGCTGCATGATGAGTAACCTTGCCTGAGACCTAAAGAGTTGCTTTGGCTCCCTGGTCAATACTAAGCTTTAGCTTAGTGGGCTAATGCAGTCTTCTTCTGGCATTCACTCGAACACCGTCGGTCACACAGTCATATCCTGTTGACTGTATTCTTCTCCAAGCTTTTACTCTGAAAGGGGTTCCACTCCCAGCGTAGCAGCACACTCCCCTTCAAATCGGCCTGGCGCTTGGTTATGATCTCATATCCTGTTAACAGGACTGTTCTCCGAGCTCTTGCTCTGAAACGAGTTCCCCTCCCAGCGTCGGATCACACTCCCATTCAAATCGGCCTGACACTTGGTGATGAGGTAGATCTTGCGGAGGACGGCCCGACGTAGCAGTATATAGACCCAGGGGTCCAGGATCTGGTTCCAGGAAGCCAGCCTCACGCCCATCAAATTCAACGTCTCGTAGGTGGCCATGTCAGCTTTATCAATGGAGCCCCTATAGGAGCGCATCACTGACATGAGCCCGAAGATCTGGGGCATAAGAGAAGAGATATAATTGTTCATTGTTGTACTTTGATCCAGAAGCATCATGCAACCTATTTTTTTTTGATTGGGCATTGACGGCCTAATTCGATTTCTTTCAAATAATTATGTGTAAAATAAACTATCTTGTGTATTTTCAGTGTACAAATGCATCAAATTGAAGGGGCCTGTGCTGGGTGACTTTTTTCTAGATGTGTAGCGGGCGTAGGGAATAGTTGTTGGGTGACTTTTTTCTGTGTAGCGGGCGTAGGGAATAGGCATGGTGTGGTGGATGGAATCAGTGGCATAAGCATCTACACTTGTTCATGTCCTAGGTTGTCCCACTCACCAGTAGAGGGCTCCAGCAGATACAGGACGTGACCATGATGCCCACCAGCTGCACCACCATCTCTATATCGTGGCTCTTGGCCACTGAGCGGTGGCTGTGGGACGATGAGTAGCCCGATGGCCTCCGTCTCAGCCTGGCCAGAACCAGGGTCAGCCCGCTGATGGTGTTACACACCAGGGCCACCCCCAGCGACGTCAGGCCCAGTCCGGAGAAGAGCGTAACAAAGGCTACGTCCGCTTCCTGGGTGTCGTTAGCTAAGACCTTGATGAAGGAGAAGACAGACATTTAGTCGTTGTTGTATATAACTCTGTACTTTATCCTGTCTTATTGTACACTAGTGTTATTTCTATGAAACTTTTGGTGGTAGTTTCGCTAAACGTCACATTGTTTAAATAACTGCCATAAAACTTTGAGAATGTTCAACCTAAAGCATTAGGGGAGCTCAGTATCTGGCTGCCAGGGCTGGGGTCAATTCGAATTGAATTCAATCAATAAATAATACATTAAAAAACAGCATCTATTTTTAATTACTTCTTAATAAACGGAGGAGTAGAAGCTATTTATTTCAAACGTTTTTCCATTTCTTCATTTTTTTATTAAAATCACTTTCTGAAGTGACAGCTGTCAATTCTAATTGACCCCAGCCCTGCTGGCTACTGACCTTGATAAAACACCAGCTGTTGGGGTGCTGGTAGGTGTATGACCCCAGATGGAAACAGGGCAGCAGGGCCACGCAGAGGGCCACCAGCCAGATACCAGAGAGGGACAGCTTGGTACGGGTGGTAGTAACTAAGGAGGAGTGGAGCAGTGGCTGCGTAACACCCAGACAGCGCTCGGCGGCCATCGCACAGCCCAGAAACAGCGGGCACAGACCGAAGAACACCATAGATCCACCCAGGAACTGGCACATGGGGTCGGTCGAGCCGTTTGAGGATGCGGCGACCGCCTCGGGGAACACCCCTCCGGAGAGGTAAAGCCGGAGGACCAGCGCTCCCGGGATGATGTGCCCAAAAAAGTCTGTGAGTACCAAGGAGCTGGCGAAGAGGAGGAAGGTGGCTTTGGAGCGTCGGCGCTGGTGGGAGTAGGCGTTGGCCAGGATGAACAAGGCCACGATGTTGGAGATGACGCCCAGGGTCATGGAGAGAGCGGCTGCGATCGGGCCTCCGGACATAGGCCTGTCCGAGGTGAGGTTCCCCTGGTGAGCCAGACTCTCCATTTCCACCTATACAATATACAATATGCAATACAACTTTATGTCCAATCACAATCTGAACTGTGTCTTTGTGCTGTCTTATTTTATCCAAACCACCAGACATCACACATACACACACACACACACACACAGAAGTGAAACCAGCCTCCCTCCATTAGCTAGTTCTGGCCCCCGGGACTTTAACCAGTGACCTTCTGGTTACTGTTCCACTTCTCTAATATCTGGCCTACCTACCATCTCCGTGTCCCACTGGCTGAGGTTGGAGACGGGGTCTAGGGCCCCCGGGGGCCCGGAGAGGTTGTAGTGATTCATGGCTAGCATCACTGGGCTTTGAAGGTCAGGAACCCCATCACTGAGAGAGGCTGGGAAGAGAAGGAGAGAGACAATATGATTATAGTGGTATTTCAGGCTTCAATGACCTGTAAGTAACATGGGGGAATGGGGTCATCGTATAGGTAGCAATATAAATGGAAAACACACACAGTCAATACTGGAATTCTGACTCTCAAGTTTCAGCAACACATGTCTTCTTCCCTAACTAGCTAACTACTAGCTATAACATATCATGACGATGAGGAACTTGTGAATGACACCACAGAATCAGGTGTGTCAAAATTCACACTGTTCTCTATCCTATTCAACCCACATAGATAGAATATGGTTTAAAGCCCATTTAAACTTAAACTTGACAAAAAAATAGCTATTTGCACCTCAGAGAACATCTGTACCGTAGAGACTGTTTGCATTGACTCTCCACACATCCAACCCTTACACACAAGCACAAACACACAAACACACAAGCACAAACACACAAGCACAAACACACAAGCACAAACACACAAGCACACACACAAGCACAAACACACAAACACACAAGCACAAACACACAAACACACAAGCACAAACACACAAGCACACACACACACACACACACACACACACACACACACACACACACACACACACACACACACACACACACACACACACACACACACACACACACACACACACACACACACACACACACACACACACACACACACACACACACACACACACACACACACACACACTTAACACTGCTGTTCTATTATATACCATTTATTCAACTGTGCAACCAAGACACTCTCCACTTTATATTTGTAACACAGTCATACTTGACATAACACATTCATTATCTATACTGTATATTATATTGTGTACATATCAGTTTTACTATGAATACTACCTTGCTCTAATTACTCATTATGTTTGATTTGCTTTAGGTTTTTATTGGTATTGTACTGCAATGTTGAGCGTCTATCACGCAAGCAACTTCAACCTCTATACCTGCTGTAAACTGTGTACATGACGAATGATGATTTTACTTTATTTTACATTTTTATTTGAGGTAATAGCGCCTAACCCCTAACCACAGGTCTAGGATCAGCTCATTCTACCCCAATTCCCAAACATAACTATTAAGGAATCATTAAACAATATCTGATCCTGTATCAGCGGTTAGAGACAGCTTCCACCTCATCCCAGAAAACAGCTGCTCAATTCACACTAAGGTTGTACGCATTTGACACAATAGTTGTGATACAACTGATATTTTTGTGATATAACTGTGAGGCTGTCTGCACACAAATATAGACACAACCATTCTGCAGTGTCTCCACACACTGGTGTAATGACATTTCTGCTGAAAAACTCTCTGTTGTATCACACAATCTGTTGTACATTAGTCATACGCCACTGACGGGTTAGAACTAAGGGCAAGTTATAACAGTTCCCTGTTGACAAGCGCACAACTATTGAGACACATTCCATGAGCAGCTTCAATCCCCCGGGCTCTATTCTAGATCAGGGAGGCGGCCGGCAACACACGTTCTCGCTCTCTCTCTCTTGACAAAATGGTTTCCTCACATTGACACTTGTCTTGGAAACATGGACATCACATTGAGGCGGTGGTTCTTTTTAAACCGCCTCAAATGGTCTGCGTTCGTTGGTGTAAAAGTAGACATTTAAGCAATACATCTTCAGCAAAAACACACATTTCTGACAACTCTACACACGTGTTTGTGCTTCAACCGTGTGTCTATATTGTATTGATGTGGCAGACAGTCTAGAGGCTATGTTTCTAATACAGATCTGTCTGTTTTATTCACTGGTCTAATGTCACTGATAGAGGTGATATATGCTGCCAAGACTATTCTACCCAACTCATTGAATAACTAGGCTGTTCTATTCTACTCAATTATAATCTATTATTTGATGTTCTATTATAGTAAAAACAAATCCCAACAGGTCGTTTTGCACCTGTTTACATTCATCATAAATGCATATATGCGTCATGAATAGACCTACATACTCACTAAACTTTCACTAAACTTTCACTAAACTTGAGGAAAACAGTTCTCCTGGCACAGCTCATCCTTACTGTAAATGCAACTCAAATAGGTTTTCGTATCAAGTCACTGGGGATGAATCAGAAAACATCCAAATACATTTTCTGGGTTGACCTTTCACCTTTCACTATCATCCTAATCACCCTACTCAATGACTAATGATGACCTTATCACCGAGTCACCCTGTAATTGTTATTCAGATGAAGGTGTGTTTAGCTATTTTGAATATGCACTACCATGCCAAACATACCACTGACATGTCTTTGTGGCTCTGAAACATTCTTAGCATCATTTCTTTGAGGAGTGTTATTTTTTCTCCAAAGCTGCCCATTTGCTTCCCCTTTACTAATACTGTTGCCATACACACACACACACACAAACAAAAAGCCATAATAATTATGATAAGAAAATATTTCATGAATAATCATTACCATTACAGATAGGGATGAATAATTCCAGTCAATGGTGATGTCCACCCTGTCAACGGAATAGTCCGCCTTGTTTTTCTAAATCTAGATTGCAGATAGATATACAGGTATCTATATAATCCAAAGAAACCGTTGAAAACGAAACACATTCACCAAAGTCTTCCTAAACCGAGTGGGGCAGAATAAAAGTACTCTAAAAGAAGACCCATTGTTCCATGATATCTCTTCGGCAGGATGATGACATTGAGTTCATATTCCCCACTGTTCTCGGAAAACAAATGTTCAGCAACTTCCCAACAGAATTGCCCTCCTCGCTTTTAAATCCGTTTGATTGGAGTTTCATGACCGGAGAGTGAGCGCGAGGAATATTCCAATGCTGCGGATAGGCTGTACCGCAGGTTCTCTGACGCGTGTTTCTCAATAGCGTTTTATATAGCGCCGTGTCCTAATGGATAGGTAGCCCATGGGCGGCCCCGTGAGTCAAGTTTAAGTGATATTATTTTCAGACGTAGAAGAACACTTTTTCATGTCATTTGTCCATGTTTACATGTACGTTTTACGATCACTGTTATGTATATACTAGGCTACTGTAGTCAATGTGAGTCACATTACTTTTGAATGTCAGTCTGTATATCCATGGTTCAGGAAATAATAACTCAAATAGCATTACAATAACCAGCTGCCAAACATCTATAGTTTAAAACAGAACAGAAATATTTAAATATTTGGTTGTTTTTAAATAGCCATTATTGATTCATTTGATCATTATTGCTCAGTAAAAATGGCATGAACATGTGATCAATAACCCATCATTATAAGAGGTGAAACACTACATGCAGTAGGTTAGACAGTATCGTCCAGCCTGTATAGGAAAGTGTCAAATGATACGTATACTTACTGGTATACAGTAACTCAGGCTATTTTCTGTGCTCCTGTAAAAATACATTTGTTGCAAGTGTTTTTAACTACTGCATCTCAGAGTTTTGCCTTGAGGTATTGTAGCACACACATGTATATGTTTTATTGTCACATTCACCAGATAGGTGCAGGGAAATGTGTTGCTTTACAGGGTCAGCCATAGTAGTACGGCGCCCCTGGAGCAAATGAAGGTTAACTGCCTTGCGCAAGGGCTCATAAACAGATGTCTCACCTTGTCGGCTCGGGTATTCAAAAGAGCGACCTTTCGGTTACTGGCCCAGCGCTCTATTCGCTAGGCTACCTGCCGCCCTAGTGAGATTAATCTGATTTCTCTAGATCGGTGTTCTTTTTCCAGGTCCTAGGATTAATGCGTGGTTTCCAATTGATGATAAAGTGCAAACCGAGACGAGAGGTAGCATTTCTCTCTTGCTACGCTGACGCTGCATATGAAACATGATGTTATAAATAACTAGAGGTGTCAACTATCAGGCCAGACCCAGTAAAAGTTGAATACTTTGCTGAGGACATACTGTAGGCCTATGAGGTAGGCAGACTGGTTCTCTAGTGGCGTTTTACTCTCCTATCTAAATGTATGATACAGGCTCATATTAGGCAAATATATTCTAAACCAGACACTTAATTCATGCAGTGATTGATTATGACAGGCTTTATTAGCCTGCTATAGATAGCCCAGATATCAGGGGAATTAATTCACTCTGATCAGCCCAAGAATGATTCATATTTATACTATTTACTGTAGGCCTGTGTCTTATCCCTCTCTGGTTTTAAATATTTACTACTCACTCATATGGTTACCCAGAGACCATGCAGCTTAGTTAGGGAAATATTTTCCTTCCTCTACTACTAACATTATTCCTTTAGTGCTGAAACTGTCTGTCTTTCTCTCTCTTTGATTGACAGCTTAGCCTAAAAAGAGGTGATAGGAGGAATGTGTCAGGTGGTCCAACCAAAGTGTGGCGCTCGTCTCGTACTGCCCACTGGAGACAGGTGCGCGTGTTTGTTTAATTAAATCATTATTTGGCAACGCCAGGGCAGACACAGGCTTGTGGCTTGGCATTGGATTATGGGCAATAAGAAGTGGGTGGAAAGAAGTTCAGAGAGAGAGAAAGAGAGGAGGGCAAGGAAAAGAGAAAGAGACAGAAAGAGAGAGAGTAAGAGAGGAGGGAGAGGAAGAGAGAAAGAGACAGAAAGAGAGAGAGAAGAGAGAGAGAGGGAAGAGAGAAAGAGACAGAAAGAAGAGGGGAAGAGAGAAAGAGACAGAGAAAGAGAGGAGGGCGAGGAAGAGAGAAAGAGACAGAGAAAGAGAGGAGGGCGAGGAAGAGAGAAAGAGACAGAGAAAGAGAGGAGGGCGAGGAAGAGAGAAAGAGACAGAAAGAGAGAGAGGAGGGCGAGGAAGAGAGAAAGAGACAGAAAGAGAGAGAGAGAGGGCGAGGAAGAGAGAAAGAGAGAAAGAGAGAGAGGGTGAGGAAGAGAGAAAGAGACAGAAAGAAAGAGAGGAGGGCGAGAAAGAGACAGAAAGAGAGAGAGAAAGAAAGAGAGGAGGGTGAGAAAGAGCCAGAAAGAGAGAGAGGAGGGAGAGAAAGAGACAAAGAGAGAGACAGAGAGAGAGGACATTCATGTTTGGTATGGTTCTGAGGGAATACTCTGAGACATTGGTTTGGTATTCCATTGGACTGGCCCAGGTCTACTAGACCTTCCAAATGATTCAAAACATCTCTCACAAAGAGAGGCTTTGTGAAGGCTGAAATGGCGAGAAAGATGTCTGGCTGAAGAGTAGTCTATCAAGAAAACCAGAGCACAACATGAGAACCTCAACATCTGTTAGAGTGAAAGAAGGTGGGAGACGGCGAGAATGATCAAACCCACAATCAGAAAAACAACCTGTGTGTGAAAAGTAAATGGAATGCCGCATAAAAAAATTGAAAAGGGAATTTAACGAGGTGCATCAAAGGAGGGTTTTGACCTTCTGATCTAAAAAATTGCCGAAGCAATCTCAGAGGTGAAAACATCTCCTGAAAATCACTTCCCATTTCCTTTTTTAAATTCCTTATTCCATTTTAATGTGACGTCGGACCTGAAAAACAACCCGCGTGTGAAAGTAAATGGAATGTAACATTGAGGTACAGTATATTAGTTGTCACCTCTTTGATATAAAAAACGATTAACCTCCGAAGCAAGAAACATGAAAACATCTCCTTCATTTCACTTCCTACTTTCTCTTTGATTCCTTTCCCATTTTAACGTGACATTCCTGAAAATCAATCAATCAATGACATTTAATTATAAAGCCATTTTTACATTTTTACAGCACGGTGGCTAGAAAAAAACTCCCTAAAAAGGCTCCTAGGATGAAACCTAGAGAAGAGCCAGGCTCTGAGGGGTGGCCAGTCCTCTTCTGGCTGTGCCAGGTGGAGACTATAAGAGTACATGACCATTAAGGCCAGAAAAGAACGAGCCAGACTACCTTCACCTCACACATCCGCACCAAACGGGCTTAACAGTGGCAGGAGGTGGTTTCTCTTTCAACGTTCCTCAGTAGGAGGCCAGGATCTGATAACACAAGCAGGAATTGCGTGACAACCGACTACCTTGATCATCAAGAAGCACGAAACAGCGTTGGAAGTTCAAAGGATTTGAACGGCTCAAACCTTCCCCGTTAGGAACATGTCTGCGACCCAAATGGCATCATATTCTCCACACAGTGCCCTACTTTTGACCAGGACCCATAGGGCTCCATAGGTTGCCTTTTGCGATGCACCTCATCTCTAAGAGGGCCACAGTTGTGGGAATATTGATCTTGGAAGTTGGATTCGGAATGCAGGACCAAGAAGAAGACAACTTTCGTTATTTTTTTAACAGCTGGGGTTGTCGGAGTCAGACCCGTAGAGCAGAAGTCAAGTCAAGCACTTGGCCCCGACGAGACGCCCCCCTTCCCCCCGGCGCCATTTTTCTATGAAAAATGTTCCCCATTCCGATTTTCTCGGTAATTTGCACTCGCAAACTTTGCCATTTGGCCTGTGCAATGGCCCCGCTGTCCTTTCCAACACCCAGTCTGGCTCTGAGGCCTCCTCGGGCTCCCTCGGCTCCTCAATCTCCCCACTGACCACAAAGTGGTCCTGAAAACCACTGACTGCTCTCCTCTCTCTTCCCCCCCTTTCTGTCTCAACAGTGAACCTGCCGGCCTTTGAAACGCTCTCCGGTGGAGGGTTGGAAAAGCCAGGCAAAAGGTTTCGGATAAAGATCTCTGTCTGTTCATATCAAGTTGGAAAGGCTAGACTAAAGAAAAGCACAGTTAAGTCCTCTTTGGTCACTGCATACCTCTTGCGTGCGCGGCACTTCGTCCAAATCTGCATCCCATGCGGTAAGAAAACAACATAGTCTGTCTCGCTGAACACCTCATATCTCAACCTGTCTCAGCCGTTTTAGTGTCACCCCCAAACCCAAGAATAGAGATGGCTGTGCCTCTCCGATCAGTTTCTGATGATAGTTCCTTCTGTGCAGTCTCTCCAGTCTTCATTTGCACTAAATTCTTCAATGTCTTATGCAATAAACCCACCTGATGTTGAATGAATATGAATGAAATGAACCCTATCAGATGCGGTGCAGTAGCTGCTGACACCATGTCTAATGTGACTTTATAATGTGCTATTCTGTCTGTATTTTGCCTTCAGAACAACCTCTCCAACTGCAGACATCTTGATGCCCAGGCAGCAGCAGCTGCAGTCCTACATAATTTGAACAGCTTTGTTTGCCAAACTGTCCACATGCACACAGCACCGTGAGTGTTATTTTGAATAAAACAATATGCAGTCATTCAATTTATTCACAGAGACAAGCAGAAACCACAAACCATGTCATAATCTGTCCCGCAAACGTTTTACAGCGAGATGCTTTGCTGTCATGATTGGAAAGCCATATGCTATCTAGCCACTCTAAAATCAACAGGATAAATTGGACGCCTACTGGAATGTCTACAGTACATCACAATATGCAAATCAGCATCGTTGACTCTAAGCACTTAGTCCATTCATAAAGAGATGACTATGCTGAGTGGAATGGAAGGAAGATGGAAGCTTGTTGGTTCTGGAACGGTTGGTTGGGTTCTTTCGGTTCCGCTGGCAAGCTAGGCTACCTCACTACTTTTCTCTGTGGGAGGAGGGTGACAGTCTGACAGACAGACACTCAGACAGACAGAGACAGTAGGGGTTCTTAGATTTACCACAGCGATGGATTCATGGAATATTCCACACTTTCTATCCATCACGCGGTGTTTATCTACAAGCACTGAGCACTCACACATTTCAATCCCCCGACCTGGGGTATGCTAAAATAGGTGTTTATTGTGGCCAGGCCTTCTCTCCACCAGAACCCCATGTTGAAACCAAGAGCAGAGGCAAAGAGGAGAAAATAGGTTTATTGATCTGGGCACTTGGGGCTGAAATGCACTCTGGGTAGCCTTAGGCTTCGTCCCAAATGGGCTTTCCCTATATAGTGCACAACTTTTGACCAGAGCCCTATGCACTATGTAGGGAATAGGGTGCCATTTGGGAAGTAGGCCTTGTAGTTTCTGAACAGCACTGTCAGTGATGGATTGCCTTGGCTCCCACAGCTGACCTTGGAGGAATGGACATGGGCTGATACAAGACAGGTGTGCATCAAGGAAAGGTTTGCCAATTAAAAATACACCTGTGTCTAGTTCACAATCAAATTCCTTTCAAGGGCAAACATTTCCAGTAGTCAGTTTAGTTAGATCTTGTCAAAGAAAAGGGTCATGCATGTGTTTTTGATAAATCACTGCACTAATTATCAGTATATTCATATTTCAGTAACCAACAATCACACCACAAAAAAACAATTATAATAAGATCGTACCCCCCACCCCCACCCCCCCCACAATGTTTTAAAAAAACGTTTTACCTGTCTCCATTACCAATAAGAGGGGAGGTTAGCATTTGGGGGGGTGGGGGTATGATCTTTGTTTTTCTCTAACTTTCTCTTTCATCATTCTTCACGATTCATTCATGGTTATCCATCCACATTAATGTAGAAGTGTTCAGAAACATAAAAAATTAATATTTACAATAAAACGGACTCCAAAATGACACAATACATTAATTATTCACTATTCTGTTCCTATTGGGCAAAACATAATCTGAAACACAATCAAAACAAATGCATCCAACAAGTTTGAAGAGTCAGCTTGAAGTCGTCATTGCGGGCTAGGAATATGGGACCAAATACTAAACTAATATACAACAAAAAATAGAAAATGAACATCAAACATATTTTAAAACCATATAATTATGTTGGAAAGCAACCATTACCTACATGGTAACAAACATAACTCATGTACAAACCAGATGTTGAGGACAAGCGGAGGACATGTTATGTTGTTTAGTGGGTCAGTTTAGTATTTCGCTAAAACGGAAAACAGCTGTAGTCATCATCCCAAGTGGTTTGAACCCACAGATATAGATAAATAGATGTAGGATCTTAATTTGATCAGTTGCAGGTGAACTTTCCTGCAATTCAGGACATTTAAAACGTATAGTGTATTTGAGGTTTAAAAAGGCTTCTGAAATGTGTAACTTCCACATTGAAATTTCAGACTTGATTTACCTTAACGGAAAATGTACCAACCCCTTCAAAAATGTCCAACATTTATAATCCACGTAATAATTATAATTTCCTGTTGCTGCATGGATTATTTTCCTGTTGTAGCAAACTGGCTCAAATTAAGATATGGCATCTGTTCAGCAGCATCGACTTGATTCTCGTTTCTCTCTCCACTCCACAACGTCACCAAGTAGAGTGATATGAGCTCAAAGCTGTTACGTGGAATCCCTGACATTTGCTTTGGATAAAAGCGTCTGCTAAATGGCATATATTATATTATTATATTATTATTATATTATTTGTATAAAAGACCCGATCTCAATATTGTATTTAGCTTTCACACTAGCACACCTAACCAAAACCCCCTGTTACCCTGAACATCGCTGAAAGCTAAACCCTTTGTTCGTCTTCATACTTACTCAATGCACTGTGGCTTGTCGAAATGGTGCGCCGAAAAACGGCTTTATTATTTATTGCTTATGAATTTGGACCAAAGCCTCTGGCGCTCTTGGTGGTTCATACTTTGAACGAGGCCCAGTAGAATTTCAACGAGGGTTCGAGATGGAGGAGAGGAGAGGCCAAGATGGATTTAAGCTGTGGGTCAGTGTGGCATTTTTTCTCTCTCTTTGCAATAACAACAATTAGCCTGAAATTCCACGGATATAATAGTATGCAACCCAAATGTTTAAGCCTGACACTTTAACCCGATTCCAGATCTGGGATCAGTCTAAAGTGTCAGGCTGCCGAGCTGCCAGAAAGGGATTTTCAACCGTTATTAAATGTGTCACTAGAGGTACTACTAGACTGATTCCAGATCTGTGTGTGCTGTCTAGCCAACTCCTATGGTCATACATGAAAACACAAACAGATCTGGGATCAGTCTAGTAGTCCCTCTAGTGACACATTTCATAACTGATGCAAATTTCTTTCTGGCAGCTCGCAGCATTTTGAGGAAAATCATGAACTTGTCTTTTCTAAATATCATTAGACTTTCTTATTATGTGTGTGATTTGTGTTGTGATGGCTAACTCTCTCTAATGCCCATATGCCCCTGTCAACACATTTCATCACTTCACACTTTTCTGGCCAAAGATCTGAAACCGAAACAAGGACTGTATCCAACTATTCTATTGTAAAATACAAACATTATTATATTGTCTTAGTATGCGTCAGATTTTTGTTGTGATAGCTAAGCTAGTCATTCCCACATTCCCACATGCTGTTATGTTGTCTCACATTTCTCCATCTTCTCTTCTCTAGACTCACTTTCCCTTTTCTGGCAAAAGTCCATATCTGAGGAAACATTAGTTACATTTATCTATTGTGAAACATAAATAAACAATTTCAGAATAGTAAACGTGGAAGCATGTAAATCATTTCCTGTTACTCCCTTGTAGCCTACCAATACGGCTTCAGTGTGGGCGGCAAGGTTTGAGGTCAAATGACTGTACCTTTGACCTCGAAGGTTGCACAAATGACGTTTTAGATTGAAATGAGAGAAAAGGAAACCTGAGCTGATGCCACAGTTGTTTCTCCTCCATTTGGTTACACAGCAGATCATATGGAAATGATTCTTTACAGTGAGTATATAGTGTTATCCTTCTGAACTACCTTATCATTTAACAAGCAGGACATACAGCCATTAAACACACCTTTAACTTTGTTATACATTTTATACCATGCCATCCATTGGCCTAGATATATGAATACTTACTTTGTAAAAAACTTATGTCAAAAAATATATATATATATTTTTTAGCAACCTATTTTCTTTTTAAATCACGTGTCAAACTCATTCCACGGAGGGCTGAGTGTCTGCAGGTTTTCCCTCCTCACCTTGTATTTGATTGATTAATTAAGGTCACTGATTAATAAGGAACTCCCCTCACCTGGTTGTCTAGGTCTTAATTGAAAGGAAAAACCAACCGAGACTAGGCCCTCCATGGAATGAGTTGGACACCTCTGAATTTAAGTCAATCAACAATGGCAGTCAGTAATTTAATCCCAGTTCATATGCAGCAGTAGGAGAGAAGCAGTAACCCTGTTGATCCAGTGGAAGCATGTATGGCTTTGAGGTCTGTGTCTGCAGTATCACTTACCTCCTGCATAAATCAGATTTAGATCCTATACTAGGACGCATGCACACACACACACACACACACACACACACACACACACACACACACACACACACACACACACACACACACACACACACACACACACACACACACACACACACACACACACACACACACACACACACACACACACACACACACACACACACACACACACACACACACACACACACACACACACACACAATGTTCTTCTCGTCGGGACCTAAAATAACACACACACAAACACACACTCCAGCATAAATCATCCCCATCCTGTACTAAGACATACCGCCCAGAGAGACAGACCGACCAGAGAGACAGACCGACCAGAGAGACCGACCAACCAGAGAGAGACAAACCGACCACAGAGAGAGACAGACCGACCAGAGAGACAGACCAATCAGAGAGACAAACCGAGCAGAGAGACAGACCGACCAGAGAGACAGACTGACCAGAGAGACAGACTGACCAGAGAGACAGACTGACCAGAGAGACAGACCGACCAGAGAGACAGACCGACCAGAGAGACAGACCGACCACAGCTGGGAGATCTTCAGAAGAATTCTTCACAGTTAATCTTTTTCCACTGTTGAGACCACAGATTATGGGTCTGAAGGAGGGGGGGGGTCAAAAGTGCAAAGCGTGTGTGTGTGTGTGCCCGTGTGTGTTGAAGCTGACAGTCAAAGCTGAAACAGGGGAGTGATTGGGAGGTCAATAGCCCCAGCTCATCCCTCTATCCTTCCATCCCCAAATTCCTTTTTTCCGTTCATCTCTCCATCCAAAAACCGCTGTCTAGTACGCCACACGCACATAAAAATATCAGGGGTTCTGAAAAAATAAAACATCCCTTCTTCCCCCTTTTCCTTCCACATCTCTGTCCTCCAGATGGAAAGGCCATGTGGGGCTTGTGGGTTTGGATGGTGTGGGATAAGCGGAGCTTGGAATATGGAATGCCAGCGCCTCCGAGAGAATAATAACTGATTGATATTGGTGACGTGCCACCAGGCAGTTTGTGAAGTGTTGAGAGAGAGAGAGATGGGGATAACATGGTCAACAAACTAGTGGGATGATGAAGACTAAATAAGATGTAGCTAAGAACATCAGACAGACAAAAATAGCTCTCAATCCGTCACGGCAATCCTGGATAATATATCTATATCAGGCCACTTGTCTTCAAGCGGTTGACTCATTTGTTGCTTTCCTCATGGATCGACCTGTGATCTCTATAGCGATGTGGTCGTTTTAGAAAGCAGGCACGTGATCAATCGATACAGAGCCCGCGGCATCAATAAGTTACTGGTGTGTGTGAGGTGTTCGCGTTCCTCTAATTGACATGATGAAGACAGTTCCTGCTGGCAGTTGTCTTCCCTCCTGAGACATACAGTACAGTACGTTGACCTATAGGTGGGTTGATAACTCTCCACCAATCACTGAAGATGAGTGTGACTGTGAATTGTAGTAATAAGTAAACCCATCCTTCGAGGACAAGAACAGAACTTATCCAATGTGAACGACGTAAACAAGGACCCAACAAGCTTTTGGTTTTGCTATTCAGGTCTCATATAAACCAGGCATCTTTTGATGAGCTTCATTGATCTTTACTTTGAGTTTAACAGCCATTTAACAGCCACCGGAGTGCTCCAACATCACACTTCCACTCTATGCTTTATAAAGTCACTGACTGGCTCTTTATCTTTCCAGACTAAACCAATGACAGCTTTCCACATACTTCCATAGCTTTCTAATGGGCACCATCTTCCTCAAACGTTGGTTCATTATTGTCGGCCATCTTGGCCCTCGCCAAACAAAACCTGACTAGCATCCCTAAACAAACACACCACATCTCTCTCTTTCTCTCTTTCTCTCTCTCTCTCGCCCTCTCAGTTTTTATCCTTCTCTCTCGCCTGCTCTCTCATTCTCTCCATCTCTCTTCCTTTCACTCTCAATATCTTTCTTTCTGTCTCTTTATCGATCTCTCTCTGCCTCTCCTTTCTCCATGAGAACTTGACTCTCATAATGTTTACTGTTCACACTGAACAGTTTGGCTCATGATATGGCAGCAACCACTATTGTTTTGCTTTTCTTGGCCCCATGCTTTAGCCCCAGGCAGACCTGGGTTTATATACTATTCGAAATCATTGAAATTACTTCAGCTGGACTTGATTGAGATTGCCTGACGCAATGGAACCAAAAGAATAGTCGTAAAAGTGCAACCTGCAAAGCCCACCCTTCTGGCACTTCAGGACGAAGAAGATTTAAAATAGTATTTGAACCCAGATCTGGCTGGCATTGCTTAAAAATCCTTCACCGATTACCTATTGGCTATTACACGTTGTTCATGTGTGGATCAGCATGCCAGTAGAAAGAGACTTGGAAGTGGAACATGGAGTCAGAACGTAGGACAAGAATTGGAGTTTAAAGATGTTTGTTGTTGTTGCCTTTCTATGCAGTCTTGACATATCTTCCTTCCCCATTGAGGAAGACAGCCCAGAAGAAGGAAATACATTAAGAATACATTGCCAATCTGCCTTCGCTGCAGAGATAAGAGTTAATTGCTTTTGCAGTAAATGTCAGATGGTGCGTTGATGCATGACACCCCCCCACCACTATACCTCATGGTCGTGCCGTGTTTTACTTCTCCATCGGTGGCTTTGCTGACGTTGGTAAGAACAACATTGGTGGTAACGGTCTGTGGGAGGTAGGAGGTGGCAGTGACTAAGGAATGTCCTGTCGACACACACACAAACACACACACTGTCAAGGGATATAAAGGTAGAGGAAGCAGGGATTCAAGTGGACCTGCAGAACAGAGAGATTTAAGAACTGAAAGCTGCCTGCTAGCAGAGTCAACATTCAGCTAATTAATGACTGATGCCATGGTACCAACACACGTAGAAACACACACACACACACAGGTATGCACATGCCCTACACTACATGCACGGCGCCGAACACACACTACACACACACACAGGTATGCACATGCCCTACACTACATGCACAGCGCCGAACACACACACTACACACACACAGGTATGCACATGCCCTACACTGCATGCACAGCGCCGAACACACACTACACACACACACAGGTATGCACATGCCCTACACTACATGCACGGCGCCGAACACACACTACACACACACACAGGTATGCACATGCCCTACACTACATGCACGGCGCCGAACACACACTACACACACACACAGGTATGCACATGCCCTACACTACATGCACGGCACCGAACACACACTACACACACACAGGTATGCACATGCCCTACACTACATGCACGGCGCCGAACACACATTACACACACACACACAGGTATGCACATGCCCTACACTACATGCACGGCGCCGAACACACATTACACACACACACACACACAGGTATGCACATGCCCTACACTACATGCACAGCGCCGAACACACACTACACACACACACAGGTATGCACATGCCCTACACTACATGCACGGCGCCGAACACACACTACACACACACACAGGTATGCACATGCCCTACACTACATGCACGGCGCCGAACACACACTACACACACACACAGGTATGCACATGCCCTACACTACATGCACGGCGCCGAACACACTACACACACACAATATTACACACATATTTGTAGGCATGCACATAGGCGACAGAGAGCAAATATAGTATAGACTCAAATATAGGATCGACTCAAATATAGGATCGACTCAAATATAGGATAGACTCAAATATATTATAGACTCAAATATAGTATAGACTCAAATATATTATAGACTCAAATATAGTATAGACTCAAATATAGTATCGACTCAAATATAGTATCGACTCAAATATAGTATAGACTCAAATATAGTATAGACTCAAATATAGTATAGACTCAAATATAGTATAGACTCAAATATATTATCGACTCAAATATAGTATAAACTCAATTATATACCACGGGTATGACAAAACATTTATTTTTACTGCTCCAATTACGTTAGTAACCAGTTTATAATAGCAATAAGGCACCTCTGGGTTTGTGATATATGGCCTAAGAACATCCCTTAGCCGTGGTATATTGGCCATATACCACACCTCCTCAGGCCTTATTGGTTAATTATCCATTAGGCCATGCTCCATGGGGAGACAAACAAGATCGATGACGAGGCTCTCAGACATCAATGTAGAATAATTACTGAAATAAGCCTCTGCGAGTATCTTATGAAAACAAAGAGACTGAACCTGGCCTGAAATGACCATGACACACACGCACACACGCACACACACAAACAAGCATTAGTGTGTGCACACACACACACACTAACACAGGAACCATTAGCCAAGAACACTGAGAGCCAGACGGTATCGAACGTGTCCCGAATCCAAGTGGAATGGTTATTGTGTAAAACTGCAGGACAGAAATTAGATGATGAGAATTGGAGCTCAGAGGTAGAAGGAAATGTAATGAGATAGTTACAGATGTAGGATCTTAATTTGATCACCCTGTTGCAGGAGAACTTTCCTGCAATGCATGAAATTAAAAAACTTGGAATGTATTTGTGTTTCAAAAAGGCTTCTGAAGTTTGACATTTCAGACTTGATTTTCCCTTATGTAAAATGTATCGACCCATACAAAAATGTCCATGAATTATAATCCACAAATATATATAATAATATAATATAATATTCATTTCCTGTTGCTGCAGGATTATTTTCTTGCTGTAGCAAACTGGCTCAAATGAAGATCCTACATCTGTAAGGGGATAATTATGAAGACTCATAAGAACATGGGTCTAATGATCAGTTGCTCATGAGGGGGCACTTTGGGCAGAGCAAAACGTGATTGAGGGTTGAATACCAAAAAGGTTGAAAAACACTAGTACAGCCTTATCAACAACTTAACAATTCAACTCATACCATAAACCATCGACTTCCGGCGCCGACTGAGATGGCCGCCTCGCTTCGCGTTCCTAGGAAACTATGCAGTTTTTTGTTTTTTTACGTGTTATTTCTTACATTAGTACCCCAGGTCATCTTAGGTTTCATTACATACAGTCGAGAAGAACTACTGAATATAAGATCAGCGTCAACTCACCATCAGTACGACCAAGAATATGTTTTCCGCGACGCGGATCCTGTGTTCTGCCTTACAAACAGGACGACGGAATGGATCGCATGCAGCGACCCAAGGAAACGACTCCGAAAAAGAGGGAAACGCGGTGGTGTTCTGGTCAGACTCCGAGAAAGGGCACATCGCGCACCACTTCCCAGCATTCTTCTTGCCAATGTCCAGTCTCTCGACAACAAGGTTGACGAAATCCGAGCAAGGGTGGCATACCAGAGGGACATCAGAGACTGCAACGTTCTCTGCTTCACGGAAACATGGCTTACTGGGAAGACGCTATCCAGGGCGGTGCAGCCAACGGGTTTCTCCATGCATCGCGCCGACAGAAACATACATCTCTCTGGTAAGAAGAGTGGCGGGGGCGTATGCCTCATGACTAACGGGACATGGTGTGATGAAGGAAACATACAGGAACTCAAATCCTTCTGTTCACCTGATTTAGAATTCCTCACAATCAAGCCGTATATATCCCCCCCCCCAAGCAGACACATTGATGGCTCTGAACAAACTTGATTTAACTATTTGCAAACTGGAAACCATTTATCCGGAGGCTGCATTCATTGTAGCTGGGGATTTTAACAAAGCTAATCTGAAAACAAGACTCCCTAAATTTTATCAGCATATCGATTGCGCAACCAGGGGTGGTAAAACCTTGGATCATTGTTACTCTAACTTCCCCGACACATATAAGGCCCTGCCCCGCCCCCCTTTCGGAAAAGCTGACCACGACTCCATTTTGCTGATCCCTGCCTACAGGCAGAAGCTAAAACAAGAGGCTCCCACGCTGAGGTCTGTCCAACGCTGGTCAGACCAAGCTGACTCTACACTCCAAGACTGCTTCCATCACGTGGACTGGGACATGTTTCGTATTGCGTCAGATGAAAATATTGACGAATACGCTGATTCGGTGTGCGAGTTCATTAGAACATGCGTCGAAGATGTCGTTCCCATAGCAACGATAAAAACATTCCCAAACCAGAAACCGTGGATTGATGGCAGCATTCGCGTGAAACTGAAAGCGCGAACCACTGCTTTTAATCAGGGCAAGGTGTCTGGTAACATGTCCGAATATAAACAATGCAGCTATTCCCTCCGCAAGGCTATTAAACAAGCTAAGCGTCAGTACAGAGACAAAGTGGAATCTCAATTCAATGTCTCAGACACAAGAGGCATGTGGCAGGGTCTACAGTCAATCACGGACTACAAGAAGAAACCCAGCCCAGTCACGGACCAGGATGTCTTGCTCCCAGGCAGACTAAATAACTTTTTTGCCCGCTTTGAGGACAATACAGTGCCACTGACACGGACTGCAACAAAAACATGCGGTCTCTCCTTCACTGCAGCCGAGGTGAGTAAGACATTTAAATGTGTTAACCCTCGCAAGGCTGCAGGCCCAGACGGCATCCCCAGCCGCGCCCTCAGAGCATGCGCAGACCAGCTGGCCGGTGTGTTTACGGACATATTCAATCAATCCCTATACCAGTCTGCTCTTCCCACATGCTTCAAGAGGGCCACCATTGTTCCTGTTCCCAAGAAAGCTAAGGTAACTGAGCTAAACGACTACCGCCCCGTAGCACTCACTTCCGTCATCATGAAGTGCTTTGAGAGACTAGTCAAGGACCATATCACCTCCACCCTACCTGACACCCTAGACCCACTCCAATTTGCTTACCGCCCAAATAGGTCCACAGACGATGCAATCTCAACCACACTGCACACTGCCCTAACCCACCTGGACAAGAGGAATACCTATGTGAGAATGCTGTTCATCGACTACAGCTCGGCATTCAACACCATAGTACCCTCCAAGTTCGTCATCAAGCTCGAGACCCTGGGTCTCGACCCCACCCTGTGCAACTGGGTACTGGACTTCCTGACGGGCCGCCCCCAGGTGGTGAGGGTAGGCAATAACATCTCCTCCCCGCTGATCCTCAACACGGGGCCCCACAAGGGTGCGTTCTGAGCCCTCTCCTGTACTCCCTGTTCACCCACGACTGCGTGGCCACGCACGCCTCCAACTCAATCATCAAGTTTGCGGACGACACAACAGTGGTAGACTTGATTACCAACAACGACGAGACGGCCTACAGGGAGGAGGTGAGGGCCCTCGGAGTGTGGTGTCAGGAAAATAACCTCACACTCAATGTCAACAAAACTAAGGAGATGATTGTGGACTTCAGAAAACAGCAGAGGGAACACCCCCCTATCCACATCGATGGAACAGTAGTGGAGAGGGTAGCAAGTTTTAAGTTCCTCGGCATACACATCACAGACAAACTGAATTGGTCCACTCACACTGACAGCGTCGTGAAGAAGGCGCAGCAGCACCTCTTCAACCTCTGGAGGCTGAAGAAATTTGGCTTGTCACCAAAAGCACTCACAAACTTCTACAGATGCACAATCGAGAGCATCCTGGCGGGCTGTATCACCGCCTGGTACGGCAACTGCTCCGCCCTCAACCGTAAGGCTCTCCAGAGGGTAGTGAGGTCTGCACAACGCATCACCGGGGGCAAACTACCTGCCCTCCAGGACACCTACACCACCCGATGTTACAGGAAGGCCATAAAGATCATCAAGGACATCAACCACCCGAACCACTGCCTGTTCACCCCGCTATCATCCAGAAGGCGAGGTCAGTACAGGTGCATCAAAGCTGGGACCGAGAGACTGAAAAACAGCTTCTATCTCAAGGCCATCAGACTGTTAAACAGCCACCACTAACATTGAGTGGCTGCTGCCAACACACTGTCATTGACACTGACCCAACTCCAGCCACTTTAATAATGGGAATTGATGGGAAATGATGTAAATATATCACTAGCCACTTTAAACAATGCTACCTTATATAATGTTACTTACCCTACATTATTCATCTCATATGCATATGTATATACTGTACTCTACATCATCGACTGCATCCTTATGTAATACATATATCACTAGCCACTTTAACTATGCCACTTTGTTTACTTTGTCTACATACTCATCTCATATGTATATACTGTACTCGATACCATCTACTGTATGCTGCTCTGTACCATCACTCATTCATATATCCTTATGTACATATTCCTTATCCCCTTACACTGTGTATAAGACAGTAGTTTTGGAATTGTTAGTTAGATTACTTGTTGGTTATCACTGCATTGTCGGAACTAGAAGCACAAGCATTTCGCTACACTCGCATTAACATCTGCTAACCATGTGTATGTGACAAATAAAATTTGATTTGATTATCTTTTTCAAAATTCATTTATCTTTTCCTTTGCCCCATTAGTAAGCCATTTGTTTGAATGACCACTACACTTAATAATAATAAATAATAATAAATAATAATATAATATGCCATTTAGCAGACGCTTTTATCCAAAGCGACTTACAGTCATGTGTGCATACATTCTACGTATGGGTGGTCCCGGGAATCGAACCCACTACCCTGGCGTTACAAGCGCCATGCTCTACCAACTGAGCTACAGAAGGACCACAATGACCACAATGAGGTGAATGACCACTACACTTGAGGTGAATGACCACTACACTTGAGGTGAATGACCACTACACTTGAGGTGAATGACCACTATACTTGAGGTGAATGACCACTATACTTGAGATGAATGACCACTATACTTGAGGTGAATGACCACTACACTTGAGAGGAATGACCACTACACTTGAGATGAATGACCACTACACTTGAGATGAATGACCACTACACTTGAGATGAATGACCACTACACTTGAGATGAAAAGAAAATCGGAATTATTTTGTGGATTATAATTAGTGGACATTTATGTAGGGGAAGATACATTTTTAGTGAGGGCAAATTAAGCCCAACATTTTTATTTAGAAAGTACACATTTTAGAAACCTTTTTAAATAGAAATTACACATTTTAGAAGCCTTTTAAAAATGTGAAAACACTACGAGTTTGCATTTGCTGCTGTACAGCAAATTAGGATCTGACACCTGTAGCATATTGTGAAACTGTCTGTTCTCAACACCACTGGTCTGTCCCTGAAATTGAACCCTGTTGACAAAATTAGTCTGCAGGGCTGTGCCAGAGACTGTGTTTGCCTCAGTTTGGCAGTAATCAGTGTTGAGTTGAGCCCTAATGGTAGACATGTGTCTATTGGTTCTCTTGTTGATTTGACACACTCGTGTTCTGGTTTCACTTACTTATATCCAGTTTGTCTTAAACTGCATTATGTGGATCGACTAGCGATGTCCTCTGATTATCTCCATTTGATTGTGATTGTATTTAATAATTAGGGGCTGCTTATATAGTTCAGTTTCATTGTATGTACAAGTGGGTAACCTGTACTGGTGTGAGGTGTGAAATTGAAATGTGTTTTTGGCATATCCCATTCCCCCCGGAGACACCCTCAGTGAGTGGGGTCACAGCCAGGGATCAGCCATTATTGATGGCGACCCTGGAGCAATAAGGGTTAATTGCTTTGCTCAAGGGCAGAATGACATTATGTTGTCGGCTCAAGGATTCGATCCAGAATCCTTTGGGTTACTGGCCCAACGCTCCTAACCGCCAGGTTACCTGCCACTAAATCACATAGAGAGTGAGATCTATCACTAGATTTCTTTGACAGTACTCCTCTATGCTTTCTGATACTCCCAACATGTTTTGGTGAGATATTTAGCCTATGCTCAGATCCGCAGATATATTGTAATAAGGCCTATAAACTAATGACCGAGACCGAAACTGATGTTCTTTTAACGTTCCTGAATTTCCATAAATAACCACAGGAAGATGTCTCCCACCCTGTCTAAGAATGTGTCTAAGAATTCTGTCAGGATTGCTGCAGTACAATAACATTGGCAAGCTAGTGACTTGAAGAAGATGTCCTCTTGTAGCCCACCATTGACATTGATGTGGCTTTAATACCAGTGCCAGCAGGGCAAGAAATCATACTTCCCTACATTTGATCCACTTCACCAGCTGTACTTGGAATTGAGTGGCAATTTGCCTCACAAATAGTTTGATCATGATAGTAGATCCAGGCAATTGGCTGTATCAGAATTGGTGGCTGCAGGCTAAGTGTATCATGTGTCAACCTGGTCTCAGACCATTTAGTATGATTCTGTATGTAAATCCAAGACAAACAATTTAGTATGATATGTTATGTTTTGTATGTTATGTATTAATTTGTAGATGTGGCAAATTACAATTCATATTAAATGAGGTTACGAATTTACAAACATACAATATGTTACGAATTTGCTAAACGTATGATATGTTACGAATTGTATGATATGTATGACTGCTGAAAAATTCATCAAAAGGCCACCCGGCCTATTTACATCCACCCCTTTTTATACTGCTGCTACTCGCTGTTTATTATCTATGCATAGTCACTTTACCCCAACCTACATGTAATAACTACCTCGACTAACCTGTACCCCCTCACATTGATACATTGACCAGTAAATATTTTCTTAATTCAATTTCTTGAACTGCATTGTTGGTTAAGGGCTTGTAAGTAAGCATTTCCACGGTAATTTATTTATTCGGCACGTGTGACAAATAAAATTTGATTTGATTTGAATTGAATTCTAGCTAGGTGGCTAACGTTAGGTAGGTGGCTAATGTTAGGTAGCTTGCTAACGTTAGCGGGGCTAGGGGTTAGGGTTAGGGGTTAGGGTTAAGTTTAGGAGTTAAGTTCAAGTGTTAAGGTTAGGGTTAGGGGAAGGGTTAGCTAAAAGGATTAGGGTTAGGACTAGGGGAAGGGTTAGCTAAAAGGATTAGGGTTAGGATTAGGGGAAGGGTTAGCTAAAAGGATTAGGGTTAGGATTAGGGGAAGGGTGAGCTAACATTCTAAGTAGTTGCAAAGTAGCTAAAAAGTAGTAAGTAGTAGAAAAGTTGCTAATTAGCTAAAATGCTAAAGGTGTCCATTATGAGATTCAAATCACCTTCTGACCAATCACCTTCTTTTTGTTTTTCTTTAAGTAACCATCTGTCTTATGTAACCATACCAAACATAACATAGCATACTTTTATTTTTATTTAATCTGCTAAATGAATTTTCTCTGATTTACTGTCATGTTTGTCATTTATTGTCATGTCTTGTCCCTGTGCTCCCCATGCTATTCGTTTCCCTCTGCTGGTCTTGTTTGGTTCTATCCCTCTCTCTCCCCCTCCCTCTCTCACTCTCTCGCTCTCTCTTCTCTCTGTCGTTCCGTTCCTGCTCCCAGCTGTTCCTATTCCCCTAATCATCATTTAGTCTTCCCACACCTGTTCCCGATCCTTTCCCCTGATTAGATTCCCTATTTATTCCTTTGTAATCCGTTCCTGTTCCGTCGGTTCCTTATATTGTATATTCCATGCTGTGATTGCGTTTCGCCCTGTCCTGTCGTGTTTTTGCCGTGATTGTGTATCACCCTGACGCTGCGTGTGAGCAGGTGTCTCAGTCGACTACGGCCTGCGCCTACCCGAAGCGACCTGCAGTCTGTGGCCGCTTCTCCAGTTGTTTTCCCCTCTACAATTCTAGAGGATGTCAGTTATTCCGTTTTGAACATTATTAAACTCTGCTTCTGTTAAGTCGCTTTTGGGTCCTCTTTTACCAGCATGACAGAAGGAACCGACCAAGGAATGGACCCAGCGACTTCAGACGCTCGTTACACTGCCGTCGAGTTCCAAGGAGCCATGCTCGGCAGACACGAGCAGGAATTGTCTGCTGCTCGCCATGCCGTGGAGAACCTGGCCGCTCAGGTTTCCGACCTCTCTGGACAGTTCCAGAGTCTACGTCTCGTGCCACCTGTTACTCCCTGGCCTGCCGAGCCTCCAGAACCCAGGGTTAATAACCCACCTTGCTACTCCGGGCAGCCCACTGAGTGCCGCTCCTTTCTCACGCAGTGTGAGATTGTGTTCTCTCTCCAACCCCACACATACTCTAGAGAGAGAGCTCGGGTTGCTTACGTCATTTCACTCCTTACTGGCCGGGCTCGAGAATGGGGCACAGCTATCTGGGAGGCAAGGGCTGATTGCTCTAACAGATTCCAGAACTTTAAAGAGGAGATGATTCGGGTTTTTGACCGTTCAGTTTTTGGTGAGGAGGCTTCTAGGGCCCTGGCTTCCTTATGCCAAGGTGAACGGTCCATAACGGATTATTCCATTGAGTTTCGCACTCTTGCTGCCTCTAGTGAGTGGAACGAGCCGGCGCTGCTCGCTCGTTTTCTGGAGGGACTCCACGCAGCGGTTAAGGATGAGATTCTTTCCCGGGAGGTTCCTTCAGATGTGGACTCTTTGATTGCTCTCGCCATCCGCATAGAACGACGGGTAGATCTTCGTCACCGGGCTCGTGGAAGAGAGCTCGCATCAACGGTGTTTCCCTGCTCCGCATCGCAACCATCTCCCTCCTCTGGCTTTGAGACTGAGCCCATGCAGCTGGGAGGGATTCGCATCTCGAATAAGGAGAGGGAACAGAGGATTACCAACCGCCTGTGCCTCTATTGCGGAGTTGCTGGACATTTTGTTATTTCATGTCCAGTAAGAGGCCAGAGCCCATCAGTAAGCGGAGGGCTACTGGTGAGCGCTACTACTCAGGTCCCTTCATCTAGATCTTGTACTACTATGTCGGTCCATCTACGCTGGACCGGTTCGGGTGCTACATGCAGTGCTTTGATTGACTCTGGGGCTGAGGGTTGTTTCATGGACTGGGCTCGGAAACATAACATTCCTTTCAGACCGTTAGACAGGCCTACGCCCATGTTTGCCTTAGATGGTAGTCATCTTCCCAGTATCAAGTTTGAGACACTACCTTTAACTCTCACAGTATCTGGTAACCACAGTGAGACTATGTCTTTTTTGATTTTCCGTTCACCGTTTACACCTGTTGTTTTGGGTCACCCCTGGCTTGTATGTCATAATCCTTCTATTAATTGGTCTAGTAATTCTATCCTATCCTGGAACGTTTCTTGTCATGTGAAGTGTTTAATGTCTGCCATCCCTCCCATTTCTTCTGTCCCTACTTCTCAGGAGGAACCTGGCGATTTGACAGGAGTGCCGGAGGAATATCATGATCTGCGCACGGTCTTCAGTCGGTCCCGAGCCAACTCCCTTCCTCCTCACCGGTCGTATGATTGTAGTATTGATCTCCTTCCGGGGACCACTCCTCCTCGAGGTAGACTATACTCTCTGTCGGCTCCCGAACGTAAGGCTCTCGAGGATTATTTGTCTGTGTCTCTTGACGCCGGCACCATAGTGCCTTCTTCCTCTCCGGCCGGGGCGGGGTTCTTTTTTGTTAAGAAGAAGGACGGTACTCTGCGCCCCTGCGTGGATTATCGAGGCTGAATGACATAACGGTTAAGAATCGTTATCCGCTTCCCCTTATGTCATCAGCCTTCGAGATTCTGCAGGGAGCCAGGTGCTTTACTAAGTTGGACCTTTGTAACGCTTACCATCTCGTGCGCATCAGAGAGGGGGACGAGTGGAAAACGGCGTTTAATACTCCGTTAGGGCATTTTGAGTACCGGGTTCTGCCGTTCGGTCTCGCCAATGCGCCAGCTGTTTTTCAGGCATTAGTTAATGATGTTCTGAGAGACATGCTGAACATTTTTGTTTTTGTCTATCTTGACGATATCCTGATTTTTTCTCCGTCACTCGAGATTCATGTTCAGCACGTTCGACGTGTTCTACAGCGCCTTTTAGAGAATTGTCTCTACGTAAAGGCTGAGAAGTGCTCTTTTCATGTCTCCTCCGTTACTTTTCTCGGTTCTGTTATTTCCGCTGAAGGCATTCAGATGGATTCCGCTAAGGTCCAAGCTGTCAGTGATTGGCCCGTTCCAAGGTCACGTGTCGAGTTGCAGCGCTTTTTAGGTTTCGCTAATTTCTATCGGCGTTTCATTCGTAATTTCGGTCAAGTTGCTGCCCCTCTCACAGCTCTTACTTCTGTCAAGACGTGTTTTAAGTGGTCCGGTTCCGCCCAGGGAGCTTTTGATCTTCTAAAAGAACGTTTTACGTCCGCTCCTATCCTCGTTACTCCTGACGTCACTAGACAATTCATTGTCGAGGTTGACGCTTCAGAGGTAGGCGTGGGAGCCATTCTATCCCAGCGCTTCCAGTCTGACGATAAGGTTCATCCTTGCGCTTATTTTTCTCATCGCCTGTCGCCATCTGAGCGCAACTATGATGTGGGTAACCGTGAACTGCTCGCCATCCGCTTAGCCCTAGGCGAATGGCGACAGTGGTTGGAGGGGGCGACCGTTCCTTTTGTCGTTTGGACAGACCATAAGAACCTTGAGTACATCCGTTCTGCCAAACGACTTAATGCCCGTCAAGCTCGTTGGGCGTTGTTTTTCGCTCGTTTCGAGTTTGTGATTTCTTACCGTCCGGGTAGCAAGAACACCAAGCCTGATGCCTTATCCCGTCTGTTTAGTTCTTCTGTGGCTTCTACTGATCCCGAGGGATTCTTCCTTATGGGCGTGTTGTCGGGTTAACAGTCTGGGGAATTGAAAGACAGGTTAAGCAAGCACTCACGCACACTGCGTCGCCGCGCGCTTGTCCTAGTAACCTCCTTTTCGTTCCTGTTTCCACTCGTCTGGCTGTTCTTCAGTGGGCTCACTCTGCCAAGTTAGCGGGTCATCCCGGTGTTCGAGGCACTCTTGCGTCTATTCGCCAGCGCTTTTGGTGGCCGACTCAGGAGCGTGACACGCGCCGTTTCGTGGCTGCCTGTTCGGACTGCGCGCAGACTAAGTCGGGTAACTCTCCTCCTGCCGGTCGTCTCAGACCGCTCCCCATTCCTTCTCGACCATGGTCTCACATTGCCTTAGACTTCATTACCGGTCTGCCTTTGTCTGCGGGGAAGACTGTGATTCTGACGGTTGTCGATAGGTTCTCTAAGGCGGCACATTTCATTCCCCTCGCTAAACTTCCTTCCGCTAAGGAGACGGCACAAATCATTATTGAGAATGTATTCAGAATTCATGGCCTCCCGTTAGACGCCGTTTCAGACAGAGGTCCGCAATTCACGTCACAGTTTTGGAGGGAGTTCTGTCGTTTGATTGGTGCGTCCGTCAGTCTCTCTTCCGGGTTTCATCCCCAGTCTAACGGTCAAGCAGAGAGGGCCAATCAGACGATTGGTCGCATACTACGCAGCCTTTCTTTCAGAAACCCTGCGTCTTGGGCAGAACAGCTCCCCTGGGCAGAATACGCTCACAATTCGCTTCCTTCGTCTGCTACCGGGTTATCTCCGTTTCAGAGTAGTCTGGGTTACCAGCCTCCTCTGTTCTCATCCCAGCTTGCCGAGTCCAGCGTTCCCTCCGCTCAAGCGTTTGTCCAACGTTGTGAGCGCACCTGGAGGAGGGTGAGGTCTGCACTTTGCCGTTACAGGGCACAGACGGTGAGAGCCGCCAATAAACGCAGGATTAAGAGTCCAAGGTATTGTTGCGGCCAGAGAGTGTGGCTTTCCACTCGCAACCTTCCTCTTACGACAGCTTCTCGTAAGTTGACTCCGCGGTTCATTGGTCCGTTCCGTGTCTCCCAGGTCGTCAATCCTGTCGCTGTGCGACTGCTTCTTCCGCGACATCTTCGTCGCGTCCATCCTGTCTTCCATGTCTCCTGTGTTAAGCCCTTTCTTCGCACCCCCGTTCGTCTTCCCTCCCCCCTCCCGTCCTTGTCGAGAGCGCACCTATTTACAAGGTACATAAAATTATGGACATGCGTTCTCGGGGACGGGGTCACCAATACCTAGTGGATTGGGAGGGTTACGGTCCTGAGGAGAGGAGTTGGGTTCCGTCTCGGGACGTGCTGGACCGTTCGCTCATCGATGATTTCCTCCGTTGCCGCCAGGATTCCTCCTCGAGTGCGCCAGGAGGCGCTCGGTGAGTGGGGGGTACTGTCATGTTTGTCATTTATTGTCATGTCTTGTCCCTGTGCTCCCCATGCTATTCGTTTCCCTCTGCTGGTCTTGTTTGGTTCTATCCCTCTCTCTCCCCCTCCCTCTCTCACTCTCTCGCTCTCTCTTCTCTCTGTCGTTCCGTTCCTGCTCCCAGCTGTTCCTATTCCCCTAATCATCATTTAGTCTTCCCACACCTGTTCCCGATCCTTTCCCCTGATTAGATTCCCTATTTATTCCTTTGTAATCCGTTCCTGTTCCGTCGGTTCCTTATATTGTATATTCCATGCTGTGATTGCGTTTCGCCCTGTCCTGTCGTGTTTTTTGCCGTGATTGTGTATCACCCTGTTCTGTCGTGTTTTGTGCCTTCATCAGACGCTGCGTGTGAGCAGGTGTCTCAGTCGACTACGGCCTGCGCCTACCCGAAGCGACCTGCAGTCTGTGGCCGCTTCTCCAGTTGTTTTCCCCTCTACAATTCTAGAGGATGTCAGTTATTCCGTTTTGAACATTATTAAACTCTGCTTCTGTTAAGTCGCTTTTGGGTCCTCTTTTACCAGCATGACATTTACGTATACAATAATATGAAATTCTCTGAGACCAGGTTGCATGTGGATGCAGGCAATGGTCCATATCATCACATAGAGATGAGAACGCATAGCTCACTATTCTCCACCACTTCCAAGGTCAAGCTGTAACACGCGTCTCTTAGGACACCCATTTGAACATGTTCATAATAGCCCCCCACCCACCCCCTCTCTCGTTCTCTCTCCCTCTGTCTCTGAAGATAGACTAAACTGTGTTAAACTAATGTGCACTGATTTTAATAACACAGAGAGTATGTTGACATTTATCATGCTGTGTTGAGCTTACCTCAGCCCAAGTTTATTCTCTCTCTCTCTCTCTCTCTGTCTCTCTCTCTCTCTCTCTCTCTCCCTCTCTTACCTCAGCCCAAGTTTATTCTCTCTCTTATCTCTCTGTCTCTCTCTCTCTCTCTCTCTCTCTCTCTCTCTCTCTCTCTCTCTCTCTCTCTCTCTCTCTCTCTCTCTCTCTCTCTCTCTCTCTCTCTTACCTCAGCCCAAGTTTATTCTCTCTCTCTCTCTCTCTCTCTCTCTCTCTCTCTCTCTCTCTCTCTCTCTCTCTCTCTCTCTCTCTTACCTCAGCCCAAGTTTATTCTCTCTCTCTCTCTCTGTCTCTCTCTCTCTCTCTCTCTCTCTCTCTCTCTCTCTCTCTCTCTCTCTCTCTCTCTCTCTCTCTCTCTCTCTCTCTCTCTCTCTCTCTCCCTCTCTTACCTCAGCCCAAGTTTATTCTCTCTCTCTCTCTCTCTCTCTCTCTCTCTCTCTCTCTCTCTCTCTCTCTCTCCCTCTCTTACCTCAGCCCAAGTTTATTTTCTCTCTCTCTCTCTCTCTCTCTCTCTCTCTCTCTCTCTCTCTCTCTCTCTCTCTCTCTCTCTCTCTCTCTCTCTCTCTCTCTCTCTCTCTCTTACCTCAGCCCACGTTCATTCTCTCAATTCAATGTAAGGGCTTTATGGCATGGGAAACATATGCTTACATTGTCAAAGCAGGTGAAATAGGTAATAAACACTTTGTGAAACAATTACAGTAAACATTACACTTACAAAAGTTCCAAAAGAATGAAGACATTTCAAATGTCATATCATGTCTATATTTTTTATAGAATATTTGACTTAACCTTTATTTATTTGTTTACAGTGTTGTAATGATGTGCAAATAGTTAAAGTACAAAAGGGAGAGTTTATCAACATTTGGATTTGTTTTTGAATTCTTTGTAATCTGAGGGAAATATGTGTCTCTAATATGGTCATACATTTGGCAGAAGATTAGGAAGTGCAGCTCAGTTTCCACCTCATTTTGTGGGCAGTGGGCACCTAGCTTGTCTTCTCTTGAAGATGCCTATCCCACGGTAGTTATTGGGGTCAAATTTGTCTCCACTTTTGTGGATTGGGGTGATCAGTCCTTGGTTCCAAATATTGGGGAATATGCCAGAGTTGAGGACGATGTTAAAGAGGTTTAATATAACCAATTGGAATTTATGGTCTGTATATTTGATCATTTCATTGAGGATACCATCAACCCCACATGGCTTTTTGGGTTTGGAGGGTTTGTATTTAGTCCTGTAGTTCAGTCAATGTAATTGGAGAGTCCAATGGTTTCTCGTAGTCTTTAATAGTTGATTCTAAGGTTTGTATTTGATCATGTACGGAAATGTTTTTGCTGTTTGTTCTTTGTTATGGAGGCAAACGGATTGGAGAAGCCATACGTCTCTGTTTTGGATACAACTCTTCCTGTTGTTGTTTGTTTAGAGTTTTCCAATTCTCCCAGTTGTGGTTAGATTCTATGAATTATTCAGTTCCATTGACTTGATGTCTGATGTTCTTTTTCCCCCCATAGTGTATTTCAAATCAAATCAAATTGTATTTGTCATACAACAGGTGAAATGCTTACTTTACAAGCCCTTAACCAACAATGCAGTTTTAAGAAATAAAAGTAACAAATAATTAAAGAGCAGCAGTAAAATAACAATAGCGAGGCTATATACAGGGGGTACCGGTACAGAGTCGATGTCCAGGGGCACCGGTTAGTCGAGGTAATTGAGTTAATATGTGAATGTAGGTCAAGTTTTTAAAGTGACTTAAGCATAGATAATAACAGAGATTAGCAGCAGCATTAAATCAAATGTATTTATTTATATAGCCCTTCGTACATCAGCTGATATCTCAAAGTGCTGTACAGAAACCCAGCCTAAAACCCCAAAACAGCAAGCAATGCAGGTGTAGAAGCACGGTGGCTAGGAAAAACTCCCTAGAAAGGCCAAAACCTAGGAAGCCCGTCTGGTGTTCAACCTTCCCAAGTTCTCTCACGTCACCCCGCTCCTCCGCTCTCTCCACTGGCTTCCAGTTGAAGCCTCCGCTAAAGACCATGGTGCTTGCCTAAAAACGGCACCTCAGTACCTCCAGGCTCTGATCAGGCCTTAATGCATCCACCTCTGGCCTGCTCGCCTCCCTACCACTGAGGAAGTACAGTTCCCGCTCAGCCCAGTCAAAACTGTTCGCTGCTCTGGCCCCCAATGGTGGAACAAACTCCCTCACTCAATCACCACCTTCCGGAGAACCTGAAACCCCACCTCTTTAAGGAATACCAAAATAAAGTAATCCTCAGATTTAGAAGAAACTGTTCCACTGGATGTCATAAGGTGAATGCACCAATTTGTAAGTCCTCTGGATAAGGCGTCTGCTAAATGACTTAAATGTAAATGTAAATGTAAGAAACCTAGAGAGGAACCAGGCTATGTGGGGTGGCCAGTCCTCTTCTGGCTGTGCCGGGTGGAGATTATAACAGAACATGGCCAAGATGTTCAAATGTTCATAAATGACCAGCATGGTCGAATAATAATAAGGCAGAACAGTTGAAACTGGAGCAGCAGCACAGTCAGGTGGACTGGGGACAGCAAGGAGTCATGTTTGTTTGATTAGAATGTGTCTGGTTTATGGAGCTGAGGGACCAAATCAGTAGATGCTGCACAAACCTTTAACTGGCCTAGAAGATGTGCTCGGATTTAAAAAGCACCTTGTAGTTGATCTCAGAACCAGATCTCGCCATGTTGTTAAATCTCATCGGCCAATGAATAATAATAGGTTTTTGTAGTTAAAGAGGGGGGAAATGCAAATAGTCTGGGTGGCCATTTGATTAGATGTTCAGGACTCTTATGGCTTGGAGGTAGAAGCTGCTTAGAAGTGTTATGCAGGTGAATGAGGACCCAAAAGCGACTTAGCGAAAACAGAGTCTTTATTCCAATAAAAGGCAAAAGTAATAATCCAGGAAAACTCAAGACGAAAACAAAACAGGAAAAAACTTAAATCCACTCGTAGTAACGAGGACAGACTGGAGACTCGACCATTGACTGCAGGTTGTTAAGGCACCGACCGTAGCAGACTAAGGCACCTGCTCACACGCAGCATCTGAAGGAGACAAGACACGACAGGGCGAGACAAGGACACAGCACAGCGAACATCATACAAGGATCCGACAAGGACAGAAGCGGAAAACAAGGGGAGAAATAGGGACTCTAATCAGAGGACAAAATAGGGGACAGGTGTGAAAAGACTAAATGAGTGAGTTAGGAGAATGAGGAACAGCTGGGAGCAGGAACGGAACGATAGAGAGAGGAGAGAGAGGGAGAGAGAGAGGGATAGAAAAGGGAACTGCCTAATAAGACCAGCAGGGGGAAACGAACAGAAGGGAAAGCACAATGACAAGACAATATATGACAAAACATGACAAGAAGCCTCTTGGACCTAGACTTGGCACTCCGGTACCACTTGCCGTGTGGTAGCAGAGAGAACAGTCTATGACTAGGGTGGCTGGAGTCTTTGACCATTTTTAAGGCCTTCCTCTGACACCACCTGTCATGTTTTGTCTTATTTTGTCTTGTCATTTTGCTTTTCCCTCCCCTGCTGGTCTTTTTAGGTTCGTTCCCTCATTTCTCTCTTCCTCCCTCTCTCTCTTCTCTCTATCGCTCCGTTCCTGCTCCCAGCTGTTCCTATTCCCCTAATCAATCATTTAGTCTTCCCACACCTGTTCCCTATCCTTCCCCCTGATTAGAGTCCCTATTTCTCCCCTTGTTTTCCGTTTCTGCCCTGTCGGATCCTTGTCTATTGTTCACCGTGCTGTGTCTGTGTATGGTCGTGTCGTGTTTCCCTCAGATGCTGCGTGGTGAGCAGGTGTCTGAGTCTGCTACGTTCAAGTGCCTTCCCGAGGCAACCTGCAGTTCTTGATCGAGTCTCCAGTCTGTTCTCGTCATTACGAGTGGAATTATGCCTTATGATTGTAAATTTACTTTACTGGATTAAAGACTCTGTTTTCGCCAAGTCGCTTTTGGGTCCTCATTCACCTGCATAACACCACCTGGTATAGAGGTCCTGGATGGCAGGATGCTTGGCCCCAGTGATGTACTGGGCCGTACACACTACCCTCTGTAGTGCCTTGCGGTCAGTTGCCGAGCAGTTGCCATACCAGGCAGTGATGCAAATATTTGAGTGATTTACCATAGTGAAGGCGTAGGCTCAGGATTTCTGGGTCTCCATGTTTTTGGTTGTATAGGTTTCTCAATCATTGTCTTAGGTTGTCTGCTTGAAATGTTTAGATTTGATAGGGAATCTGAATCTGAGAATTCTACTGCCAAATTTACACTTTCACTATTACAGTGAAACATTTTGCCCATGAAATTGTCTAGAAGTGATTGAATTTGTTGTTGCCTAATTGTTTTTTGGTAGATTTCCACACTGCTTTCCTTCCATCTATAGCATTTCTTAATGTTACTCAGTTCCTTTGGCTTTGATGCCTCATGATTGAGTATTGCTCTGTTCAAGTAGACTGTGATTTTGCTGTGATCTGATAGGGGTGTCAGTGGGCTGACTGTGAACGCTCTGAGAGACTCTGGGTTGAGGTTAGTAATAAAGTAGTCACAGTACGTACTACTGCCAATAGATGAGCTATTTGCGTACCTACTATAGGAGTACCCTCGAAGCCTACCATTGACTATGTACATACCCAGCATCCGACAAAGCTGCAGGAGTTGTGACCCATTTTTGTTGGTTATGTTGTCGTAGTTGTGTCTAGGGGGGCAGATGGGGGAGGGCATGCTGTCACCTCCAGATAGGTGTTTGTCCCCTTGTGTGCTGAGGGTGTCAGGTTCTTGTCCAGTTCTGGCATTTAGGTCACCACAGACTAGTACATGTCCCTGGGCCTGTAAATTGTTGATCTCCCGCTCTAGGATGGAGAAGCTGTCATCGTTAAAGTATGGGGATTCTAATGGGGGGATAAAGGTAGCACACATGAGGACATTTTTCTCTGTTGAGATCATTTCCTTATTCATTTCTAGCCAGATGTAAAATGTTCCTGTTTTGACTAATTTAATAGAGTGGTTTAGGTCTGCTCTATACCAAATAAGCATACCTCATGAGTCTCTTCCCTGTTTCACACCTGGTAGTTTGGAGGATGGGACTACCAGCTCTCTGTAACCTAGAGGGCAACCAGTGGGTCTGTCTCCTCTATACCACCCACCTGGTAGTTTGGAGGATGGGACTACCAGCTCTCTGTAACCTAGAGGGCAACCAGTGGGTCTGTCTCCTCTATACCACCCACCTGGTAGTTTGGAGGATGGGACTACCAGCTCTCTGTAACCTAGAGGGCAACCAGTGGGTCTGTCTCCTCTATACCACCCACCTGGTAGTTTGGAGGATGGGACTACCAGCTCTCTGTAACCTAGAGGGCAACCAGTGGGTCTGTCTCCTCTATACCACCCACCTGGTAGTTTGGAGGATGGGACTACCAGCTCTCTGTAACCTAGAGGGCAACCAGTGGGTCTGTCT